>NW_027520482.1:0-46060 GCF_051991245.1 Festucalex cinctus
AGAATCATCATCCGGATGCCAAAATAAACTAAATACAGCAAAAGATTTGAGTGCACAACGTTTGGTTTAGATTTGACAGCCATAATCAGCAATTGTGTACATTTGAGCTGAATGTGTCAAAATCTTAAAAATTAACAGGTGCCCTAGCAATTTCATGCTAGAATCATCATCCGGATGCCAAAATAAACTAAATACAGCAAAAGATTTGAGTGCACAACGTTTGGTTTAGGTTTGACAGCCATAATCACCTTTTTATTGCTTTAAATGCGTTTTTAGCGCATGATTGTACATTTGAGCTGAATGTGTCCAAAATCTTAAAAATTAACAGGGTGCCCAAGCAATTTCATGCTAGAATCATCATCCGGATGCCAAAATAAACTAAATACAGCAAAAGATTTGAGTGCACAACGTTTGGTTTAGATTTGACAGCCATAATCAGCAATTGTGTACATTTGAGCTGAATGTGTCAAAATCTTAAAAATTAACAGGTGCCCAAGCAATTTCATGCTAGAATCATCATCCGGATGCCAAAATAAACTAAATACAGCAAAAGATTTGAGTGCACAACGTTTGGTTTAGGTTTGACAGCCATAATCACCTTTTTATTGCTTTAAATGCGTTTTTAGCGCATGATTGTACATTTGAGCTGAATGTGTCAAAATCTTAAAAATTAACAGGTGCCCAAGCAATTAAGTGCTAGAATCATCATCCGGATGCCAAAATAAACTAAATACAGCAAAAGATTTGAGTGCACAACGTTTGGTTTAGATTTGACAGCCATAATCAGCAATTGTGTACATTTGAGCTGAATGTGTCAAAATCTTAAAAATTAACAGGTGCCCAAGCAATTTCATGCTAGAATCATCATCCGGATGCCAAAATAAACTAAATACAGCAAAAGATTTGAGTGCACAACGTTTGGTTTAGGTTTGACAGCCATAATCACCTTTTTATTGCTTTAAATGCGTTTTTAGCGCATGATTGTACATTTGAGCTGAATGTGTCAAAATCTTAAAAATTAACAGGTGCCCAAGCAATTTCAGTGCTAGAATCATCATCCGGATGCCAGAATAAACTAAATACAGCAAAAGATTTGAGTGCACAACGTTTGGTTTAGATTTGACAGCCATAATCAGCAATTGTGTACATTTGAGCTGAATGTGTCAAAATCTTAAAAATTAACAGGTGCCCAAGCAATTTCATGCTAGAATCATCATCCGGATGCCAAAATAAACTAAATACAGCAAAAGATTTGAGTGCACAACGTTTGGTTTAGGTTTGACAGCCATAATCACCTTTTATTGCTTTAAATGCGTTTTTAGCGCATGATTGTACATTTGAGCTGAATGTGTCAAAATCTTAAAAATTAACAGGTGCCCAAGCAATTCAGTGCTAGAATCATCATCCGGATGCCAAAATAAACTAAATACAGCAAAAGATTTGAGTGCACAACGTTTGGTTTAGATTTGACAGCCATAATCAGCAATTGTGTACATTTGAGCTGAATGTGTCAAAATCTTAAAAATTAACAGGTGCCCAAGCAATTTCATGCTAGAATCATCATCCGGATGCCAAAATAAACTAAATACAGCAAAAGATTTGAGTGCACAACGTTTGGTTTAGGTTTGACAGCCATAATCACCTTTTTATTGCTTTAAATGCGTTTTTAGCGCATGATTGTACATTTGAGCTGAATGTGTCAAAATCTTAAAAATTAACAGGTGCCCAAGCAATTAAGTGCTAGAATCATCATCCGGATGCCAAAATAAACTAAATACAGCAAAAGATTTGAGTGCACAACGTTTGGTTTAGATTTGACAGCCATAATCAGCAATTGTGTACATTTGAGCTGAATGTGTCAAAATCTTAAAAATTAACAGGTGCCCAAGCAATTTCATGCTAGAATCATCATCCGGATGCCAAAATAAACTAAATACAGCAAAAGATTTGAGTGCACAACGTTTGGTTTAGGTTTGACAGCCATAATCACCTTTTTATTGCTTTAAATGCGTTTTTAGCGCATGATTGTACATTTGAGCTGAATGTGTCAAAATCTTAAAAATTAACAGGTGCCCAAGCAATTTCATGCTAGAATCATCATCCGGATGCCAAAATAAACTAAATACAGCAAAAGATTTGAGTGCACAACGTTTGGTTTAGATTTGACAGCCATAATCAGCAATTGTGTACATTTGAGCTGAATGTGTCAAAATCTTAAAAATTAACAGGTGCCCAAGCAATTTCATGCTAGAATCATCATCCGGATGCCAAAATAACTAAATACAGCAAAAGATTTGAGTGCACAACGTTTGGTTTAGGTTTGACAGCCATAATCACCTTTTTATTGCTTTAAATGCGTTTTTAGCGCATGATTGTACATTTGAGCTGAATGTGTCAAAATCTTAAAAATTAACAGGTGCCCAAGCAATTTCATGCTAGAATCATCATCCGGATGCCAAAATAAACTCAATACAGCAAAAGATTTGAGTGCACAACGTTTGGTTTAGATTTGACAGCCATAATCAGCAATTGTGTACATTTGAGCTGAATGTGTCAAAATCTTAAAAATTAACAGGTGCCCAAGCAATTTCATGCTAGAATCATCATCCGGATGCCAAAATAAACTAAATACAGCAAAAGATTTGAGTGCACAACGTTTGGTTTAGGTTTGACAGCCATAATCACCTTTTTATTGCTTTAAATGCGTTTTTAGCGCATGATTGTACATTTGAGCTGAATGTGTCAAAATCTTAAAAATTAACAGGTGCCCAAGCAATTTCATGCTAGAATCATCATCCGGATGCCAAAATAAACTAAATACAGCAAAAGATTTGAGTGCACAACGTTTGGTTTAGATTTGACAGCCATAATCAGCAATTGTGTACATTTGAGCTGAATGTGTCAAAATCTTAAAAATTAACAGGTGCCCAAGCAATTTCATGCTAGAATCATCATCCGGATGCCAAAATAAACTAAATACAGCAAAAGATTTGAGTGCACAACGTTTGGTTTAGGTTTGACAGCCATAATCACCTTTTTATTGCTTTAAATGCGTTTTTTAGCGCATGATTGTACATTTGAGCTGAATGTGTCAAAATCTTAAAAATTAACAGGTGCCCAAGCAATTAAGTGCTAGAATCATCATCCGGATGCCAAAATAAACTAAATACAGCAAAAGATTTGAGTGCACAACGTTTGGTTTAGATTTGACAGCCATAATCAGCAATTGTGTACATTTGAGCTGAATGTGTCAAAATCTTAAAAATTAACAGGTGCCCAAGCAATTTCATGCTAGAATCATCATCCGGATGCCAAAATAAACTAAATACAGCAAAAGATTTGAGTGCACAACGTTTGGTTTAGGTTTGACAGCCATAATCACCTTTTTATTGCTTTAAATGCGTTTTTAGCGCATGATTGTACATTTGAGCTGAATGTGTCAAAATCTTAAAAATTAACAGGTGCCCAAGCAATTTCATGCTAGAATCATCATCCGGATGCCAAAATAAACTAAATACAGCAAAAGATTTGAGTGCACAACGTTTGGTTTAGATTTGACAGCCATAATCAGCAATTGTGTACATTTGAGCTGAATGTGTCAAAATCTTAAAAATTAACAGGTGCCCAAGCAATTTCATGCTAGAATCATCATCCGGATGCCAAAATAAACTAAATACAGCAAAAGATTTGAGTGCACAACGTTTGGTTTAGGTTTGACAGCCATAATCACCTTTTTATTGCTTTAAATGCGTTTTTAGCGCATGATTGTACATTTGAGCTGAATGTGTCAAAATCTTAAAAATTAACAGGTGCCCAAGCAATTTCAGTGCTAGAATCATCATCCGGATGCCAAAATAAACTAAATACAGCAAAAGATTTGAGTGCACAACGTTTGGTTTAGATTTGACAGCCATAATCAGCAATTGTGTACATTTGAGCTGAATGTGTCAAAATCTTAAAAATTAACAGGTGCCCAAGCAATTTCATGCTAGAATCATCATCCGGATGCCAAAATAAACTAAATACAGCAAAAGATTTGAGTGCACAACGTTTGGTTTAGGTTTGACAGCCATAATCACCTTTTTATTGCTTTAAATGCGTTTTTAGCGCATGATTGTACATTTGAGCTGAATGTGTCAAAATCTTAAAAATTAACAGGTGCCCAAGCAATTTCATGCTAGAATAATCATCCGGATGCCAAAATAAACTAAATACAGCAAAAGATTTGAGTGCACAACGTTTGGTTTAGATTTGACAGCCATAATCAGCAATTGTGTACATTTGAGCTGAATGTGTCAAAATCTTAAAAATTAACAGGTGCCCAAGCAATTTCATGCTAGAATCATCATCCGGATGCCAAAATAAACTAAATACAGCAAAAGATTTGAGTGCACAACGTTTGGTTTAGGTTTGACAGCCATAATCACCTTTTTATTGCTTTAAATGCGTTTTTAGCGCATGATTGTACATTTGAGCTGAATGTGTCAAAATCTTAAAAATTAACAGGTGCCCAAGCAATTTCATGCTAGAATCATCATCCGGATGCCAAAATAAACTAAATACAGCAAAAGATTTGAGTGCACAACGTTTGGTTTAGATTTGACAGCCATAATCAGCAATTGTGTACATTTGAGCTGAATGTGTCAAAATCTTAAAAATTAACAGGTGCCCAAGCAATTTCATGCTAGAATCATCATCCGGATGCCAAAATAAACTAAATACAGCAAAAGATTTGAGTGCACAACGTTTGGTTTAGGTTTGACAGCCATAATCACCTTTTTATTGCTTTAAATGCGTTTTTAGCGCATGATTGTACATTTGAGCTGAATGTGTCAAAATCTTAAAAATTAACAGGTGCCCAAGCAATTAAGTGCTAGAATCATCATCCGGATGCCAAAATAAACTAAATACAGCAAAAGATTTGAGTGCACAACGTTTGGTTTAGATTTGACAGCCATAATCAGCAATTGTGTACATTTGAGCTGAATGTGTCAAAATCTTAAAAATTAACAGGTGCCCAAGCAATTTCATGCTAGAATCATCATCCGGATGCCAAAATAAACTAAATACAGCAAAAGATTTGAGTGCACAACGTTTGGTTTAGGTTTGACAGCCATAATCACCTTTTTATTGCTTTAAATGCGTTTTTAGCGCATGATTGTACATTTGAGCTGAATGTGTCAAAATCTTAAAAATTAACAGGTGCCCAAGCAATTTCATGCTAGAATCATCATCCGGATGCCAAAATAAACTAAATACAGCAAAAGATTTGAGTGCACAACGTTTGGTTTAGATTTGACAGCCATAATCAGCAATTGTGTACATTTGAGCTGAATGTGTCAAAATCTTAAAAATTAACAGGTGCCCAAGCAATTTCATGCTAGAATCATCATCCGGATGCCAAAATAAACTAAATACAGCAAAAGATTTGAGTGCACAACGTTTGGTTTAGGTTTGACAGCCATAATCACCTTTTTATTGCTTTAAATGCGTTTTTAGCGCATGATTGTACATTTGAGCTGAATGTGTCAAAATCTTAAAAATTAACAGGTGCCCAAGCAATTAAGTGCTAGAATCATCATCCGGATGCCAAAATAAACTAAATACAGCAAAAGATTTGAGTGCACAACGTTTGGTTTAGATTTGACAGCCATAATCAGCAATTGTGTACATTTGAGCTGAATGTGTCAAAATCTTAAAAATTAACAGGTGCCCAAGCAATTTCATGCTAGAATCATCATCCGGATGCCAAAATAAACTAAATACAGCAAAAGATTTGAGTGCACAACGTTTGGTTTAGGTTTGACAGCCATAATCACCTTTTTATTGCTTTAAATGCGTTTTTAGCGCATGATTGTACATTTGAGCTGAATGTGTCAAAATCTTAAAAATTAACAGGTGCCCAAGCAATTTCATGCTAGAATCATCATCCGGATGCCAAAATAAACTAAATACAGCAAAAGATTTGAGTGCACAACGTTTGGTTTAGATTTGACAGCCATAATCAGCAATTGTGTACATTTGAGCTGAATGTGTCAAAATCTTAAAAATTAACAGGTGCCCAAGCAATTTCATGCTAGAATCATCATCCGGATGCCAAAATAAACTAAATACAGCAAAAGATTTGAGTGCACAACGTTTGGTTTAGGTTTGACAGCCATAATCACCTTTTTATTGCTTTAAATGCGTTTTAGCGCATGATTGTACATTTGAGCTGAATGTGTCAAAATCTTATAAATTAACAGGTGCCCAAGCAATTTGCTAGAATCATCATCCGGATGCCAAAATAAACTAAATACAGCAAAAGATTTGAGTGCACAACGTTTGGTTTAGATTTGACAGCCATAATCAGCAATTGTGTACATTTGAGCTGAATGTGTCAAAATCTTAAAAATTAACAGGTGCCCAAGCAATTTCATGCTAGAATCATCATCCGGATGCCAAAATAAACTAAATACAGCAAAAGATTTGAGTGCACAACGTTTGGTTTAGGTTTGACAGCCATAATCACCTTTTTATTGCTTTAAATGCGTTTTTAGCGCATGATTGTACATTTGAGCTGAATGTGTCAAAATCTTAAAAATTAACAGGTGCCCAAGCAATTTCATGCTAGAATCATCATCCGGATG
Organism: Festucalex cinctus; assembly: GCF_051991245.1. Taxonomy (NCBI): domain Eukaryota; kingdom Metazoa; phylum Chordata; class Actinopteri; order Syngnathiformes; family Syngnathidae; genus Festucalex; species Festucalex cinctus. Next base: position 6,630 of record NW_027520482.1, read on the forward strand.
CCAAAATAAACTAAATACAGCAAAAGATTTGAGTGCACAACGTTTGGTTTAGATTTGACAGCCATAATCAGCAATTGTGTACATTTGAGCTGAATGTGTCAAAATCTTAAAAATTAACAGGTGCCCAAGCAATTTCATGCTAGAATCATCATCCGGATGCCAAAATAAACTAAATACAGCAAAAGATTTGCGTGCACAACGTTTGGTTTAGGTTTGACAGCCATAATCACCTTTTTATTGCTTTAAATGCGTTTTTAGCGCATGATTGTACATTTGAGCTGAATGTGTCAAAATCTTAAAAATTAACAGGTGCCCAAGCAATTAAGTGCTAGAATCATCATCCGGATGCCAAAATAAACTAAATACAGCAAAAGATTTGAGTGCACAACGTTTGGTTTAGATTTGACAGCCATAATCAGCAATTGTGTACATTTGAGCTGAATGTGTCAAAATCTTAAAAATTAACAGGTGCCCAAGCAATTTCATGCTAGAATCATCATCCGGATGCCAAAATAAACTAAATACAGCAAAAGATTTGAGTGCACAACGTTTGGTTTAGGTTTGACAGCCATAATCACCTTTTTATTGCTTTAAATGCGTTTTTAGCGCATGATTGTACATTTGAGCTGAATGTGTCAAAATCTTAAAAATTAACAGGTGCCCAAGCAATTTCATGCTAGAATCATCATCCGGATGCCAAAATAAACTAAATACAGCAAAAGATTTGAGTGCACAACGTTTGGTTTAGATTTGACAGCCATAATCAGCAATTGTGTACATTTGAGCTGAATGTGTCAAAATCTTAAAAATTAACAGGTGCCCAAGCAATTTCATGCTAGAATCATCATCCGGATGCCAAAATAAACTAAATACAGCAAAAGATTTGAGTGCACAACGTTTGGTTTAGGTTTGACAGCCATAATCACCTTTTTATTGCTTTAAATGCGTTTTTAGCGCATGATTGTACATTTGAGCTGAATGTGTCAAAATCTTAAAAATTAACAGGTGCCCAAGCAATTTCATGCTAGAATCATCATCCGGATGCCAAAATAAACTAAATACAGCAAAAGATTTGAGTGCACAACGTTTGGTTTAGATTTGACAGCCATAATCAGCAATTGTGTACATTTGAGCTGAATGTGTCAAAATCTTAAAAATTAACAGGTGCCCAAGCAATTTCATGCTAGAATCATCATCCGGATGCCAAAATAAACTAAATACAGCAAAAGATTTGAGTGCACAACGTTTGGTTTAGGTTTGACAGCCATAATCACCTTTTTATTGCTTTAAATGCGTTTTTAGCGCATGATTGTACATTTGAGCTGAATGTGTCAAAATCTTAAAAATTAACAGGTGCCCAAGCAATTAAGTGCTAGAATCATCATCCGGATGCCAAAATAAACTAAATACAGCAAAAGATTTGAGTGCACAACGTTTGGTTTAGATTTGACAGCCATAATCAGCAATTGTGTACATTTGAGCTGAATGTGTCAAAATCTTAAAAATTAACAGGTGCCCAAGCAATTTCATGCTAGAATCATCATCCGGATGCCAAAATAAACTAAATACAGCAAAAGATTTGAGTGCACAACGTTTGGTTTAGGTTTGACAGCCATAATCACCTTTTATTGCTTTAAATGCGTTTTTAGCGCATGATTGTACATTTGAGCTGAATGTGTCAAAATCTTAAAAAGTAACAGGTGCCCAAGCAATTTCATGCTAGAATCATCATCCGGATGCCAAAATAAACTAAATACAGCAAAAGATTTGAGTGCACAACGTTTGGTTTAGATTTGACAGCCATAATCAGCAATTGTGTACATTTGAGCTGAATGTGTCAAAATCTTAAAAATTAACAGGTGCCCAAGCAATTTCATGCTAGAATCATCATCCGGATGCCAAAATAAACTAAATACAGCAAAAGATTTGAGTGCACAACGTTTGGTTTAGATTTGACAGCCATAATCAGCAATTGTGTACATTTGAGCTGAATGTGTCAAAATCTTAAAAATTAACAGGTGCCCAAGCAATTTCATGCTAGAATCATCATCCGGATGCCAAAATAAACTAAATACAGCAAAAGATTTGAGTGCACAACGTTTGGTTTAGGTTTGACAGCCATAATCACCTTTTTATTGCTTTAAATGCGTTTTTAGCGCATGATTGTACATTTGAGCTGAATGTGTCAAAATCTTAAAAATTAACAGGTGCCCAAGCAATTAAGTGCTAGAATCATCATCCGGATGCCAAAATAAACTAAATACAGCAAAAGATTTGAGTGCACAACGTTTGGTTTAGATTTGACAGCCATAATCAGCAATTGTGTACATTTGAGCTGAATGTGTCAAAATCTTAAAAATTAACAGGTGCCCAAGCAATTTCATGCTAGAATCATCATCCGATGCCAAAATAAACTAAATACAGCAAAAGATTTGAGTGCACAACGTTTGGTTTAGGTTTGACAGCCATAATCACCTTTTTATTGCTTTAAATGCGTTTTTAGCGCATGATTGTACATTTGAGCTGAATGTGTCAAAATCTTAAAATTAACAGGTGCCCAAGCAATTTCATTCTAGAATCATCATCCGGATGCCAAAATAAACTAAATACAGCAAAAGATTTGAGTGCACAACGTTTGGTTTAGATTTGACAGCCATAATCAGCAATTGTGTACATTTGAGCTGAATGTGTCAAAATCTTAAAAATTAACAGGTGCCCAAGCAATTTCATGCTAGAATCATCATCCGGATGCCAAAATAAACTAAATACAGCAAAAGATTTGAGTGCACAACGTTTGGTTTAGGTTTGACAGCCATAATCACCTTTTTATTGCTTTAAATGCGTTTTTAGCGCATGATTGTACATTTGAGCTGAATGTGTCAAAATCTTAAAAATTAACAGGTGCCCAAGCAATTTCATGCTAGAATCATCATCCGGATGCCAAAATAAACTAAATACAGCAAAAGATTTGAGTGCACAACGTTTGGTTTAGATTTGACAGCCATAATCAGCAATTGTGTACATTTGAGCTGAATGTGTCAAAATCTTAAAAATTAACAGGTGCCCAAGCAATTTCATGCTAGAATCATCATCCGGATGCCAAAATAAACTAAATACAGCAAAAGATTTGAGTGCACAACGTTTGGTTTAGGTTTGACAGCCATAATCACCTTTTTATTGCTTTAAATGCGTTTTTAGCGCATGATTGTACATTTGAGCTGAATGTGTCAAAATCTTAAAATTAACAGGTGCCCAAGCAATTTCATGCTAGAATCATCATCCGGATGCCAAAATAAACTAAATACAGCAAAAGATTTGAGTGCACAACGTTTGGTTTAGATTTGACAGCCATAATCAGCAATTGTGTACATTTGAGCTGAATGTGTCAAAATCTTAAAAATTAACAGGTGCCCAAGCAATTTCATGCTAGAATCATCATCCGGATGCCAAAATAAACTAAATACAGCAAAAGATTTGAGTGCACAACGTTTGGTTTAGGTTTGACAGCCATAATCACCTTTTTATTGCTTTAAATGCGTTTTTAGCGCATGATTGTACATTTGAGCTGAATGTGTCAAAATCTTAAAAATTAACAGGTGCCCAAGCAATTTCATGCTAGAATCATCATCCGGATGCCAAAATAAACTAAATACAGCAAAAGATTTGAGTGCACAACGTTTGGTTTAGATTTGACAGCCATAATCAGCAATTGTGTACATTTGAGCTGAATGTGTCAAAATCTTAAAATTAACAGGTGCCCAAGCAATTTCATGCTAGAATCATCATCCGGATGCCAAAATAAACTAAATACAGCAAAAGATTTGAGTGCACAACGTTTGGTTTAGGTTTGACAGCCATAATCACCTTTTATTGCTTTAAATGCGTTTTTAGCGCATGATTGTACATTTGAGCTGAATGTGTCAAAATCTTATAAATTAACAGGTGCCCAAGCAATTAAGTGCTAGAATCATCATCCGGATGCCAAAATAAACTAAATACAGCAAAAGATTTGAGTGCACAACGTTTGGTTTAGATTTGACAGCCATAATCAGCAATTGTGTACATTTGAGCTGAATGTGTCAAAATCTTAAAAATTAACAGGTGCCCAAGCAATTTCATGCTAGAATCATCATCCGGATGCCAAAATAAACTAAATACAGCAAAAGATTTGAGTGCACAACGTTTGGTTTAGGTTTGACAGCCATAATCACCTTTTTATTGCTTTAAATGCGTTTTTAGCGCATGATTGTACATTTGAGCTGAATGTGTCAAAATCTTAAAAATTAACAGGTGCCCAAGCAATTTCATGCTAGAATAATCATCCGGATGCCAAAATAAACTAATATAGCAAAAGATTTGAGTGCACAACGTTTGGTTTAGGTTTGACAGCCATAATCAGCAATTGTGTACATTTGAGCTGAATGTGTCAAAATCTTAAAAATTAACAGGTGCCCAAGCAATTTCATGCTAGAATCATCATCCGGATGCCAAAATAAACTAAATACAGCAAAAGATTTGAGTGCACAACGTTTGGTTTAGGTTTGACAGCCATAATCACCTTTTTATTGCTTTAAATGCGTTTTTAGCGCATGATTGTACATTTGAGCTGAATGTGTCAAAATCTTAAAAATTAACAGGTGCCCAAGCAATTTCATGCTAGAATCATCATCCGGATGCCAAAATAAACTAAATACAGCAAAAGATTTGAGTGCACAACGTTTGGTTTAGATTTGACAGCCATAATCAGCAATTGTGTACATTTGAGCTGAATGTGTCAAAATCTTAAAAATTAACAGGTGCCCAAGCAATTTCATGCTAGAATCATCATCCGGATGCCAAAATAAACTAAATACAGCAAAAGATTTGAGTGCACAACGTTTGGTTTAGGTTTGACAGCCATAATCACCTTTTTATTGCTTTAAATGCGTTTTTAGCGCATGATTGTACATTTGAGCTGAATGTGTCAAAATCTTATAAATTAACAGGTGCCCAAGCAATTAAGTGCTAGAATCATCATCCGGATGCCAAAATAAACTAAATACAGCAAAAGATTTGAGTGCACAACGTTTGGTTTAGATTTGACAGCCATAATCAGCAATTGTGTACATTTGAGCTGAATGTGTCAAAATCTTAAAAATTAACAGGTGCCCAAGCAATTTCATGCTAGAATCATCATCCGGATGCCAAAATAAACTAAATACAGCAAAAGATTTGAGTGCACAACGTTTGGTTTAGGTTTGACAGCCATAATCACCTTTTTATTGCTTTAAATGCGTTTTTAGCGCATGATTGTACATTTGAGCTGAATGTGTCAAAATCTTAAAAATTAACAGGTGCCCAAGCAATTTCATGCTAGAATAATCATCCGGATGCCAAAATAAACTAAATATAGCAAAAGATTTGAGTGCACAACGTTTGGTTTAGGTTTGACAGCCATAATCAGCAATTGTGTACATTTGAGCTGAATGTGTCAAAATCTTAAAAATTAACAGGTGCCCAAGCAATTTCATGCTAGAATCATCATCCGGATGCCAAAATAAACTAAATACAGCAAAAGATTTGAGTGCACAACGTTTGGTTTAGGTTTGACAGCCATAATCACCTTTTTATTGCTTTAAATGCGTTTTTAGCGCATGATTGTACATTTGAGCTGAATGTGTCAAAATCTTAAAAATTAACAGGTGCCCAAGCAATTTCATGCTAGAATCATCATCCGGATGCCAAAATAAACTAAATACAGCAAAAGATTTGAGTGCACAACGTTTGGTTTAGATTTGACAGCCATAATCAGCAATTGTGTACATTTGAGCTGAATGTGTCAAAATCTTAAAAATTAACAGGTGCCCAAGCAATTTCATGCTAGAATCATCATCCGGATGCCAAAATAAACTAAATACAGCAAAAGATTTGAGTGCACAACGTTTGGTTTAGGTTTGACAGCCATAATCACCTTTTTATTGCTTTAAATGCGTTTTTAGCGCATGATTGTACATTTGAGCTGAATGTGTCAAAATCTTATAAATTAACAGGTGCCCAAGCAATTAAGTGCTAGAATCATCATCCGGATGCCAAAATAAACTAAATACAGCAAAAGATTTGAGTGCACAACGTTTGGTTTAGATTTGACAGCCATAATCAGCAATTGTGTACATTTGAGCTGAATGTGTCAAAATCTTAAAAATTAACAGGTGCCCAAGCAATTTCATGCTAGAATCATCATCCGGATGCCAAAATAAACTAAATACAGCAAAAGATTTGAGTGCACAACGTTTGGTTTAGGTTTGACAGCCATAATCACCTTTTTATTGCTTTAAACGCGTTTTTAGCGCATGATTGTACATTTGAGCTGAATGTGTCAAAATCTTAAAAATTAACAGGTGCCCAAGCAATTTCATGCTAGAATCATCATCCGGATGCCAAAATAAACTAAATATAGCAAAAGATTTGAGTGCACAACGTTTGGTTTAGGTTTGACAGCCATAATCAGCAATTGTGTACATTTGAGCTGAATGTGTCAAAATCTTAAAAATTAACAGGTGCCCAAGCAATTAAGTGCTAGAATCATCATCCGGATGCCAAAATAAACTAAATACAGCAAAAGATTTGAGTGCACAACGTTTGGTTTAGATTTGACAGCCATAATCAGCAATTGTGTACATTTGAGCTGAATGTGTCAAAATCTTAAAAATTAACAGGTGCCCAAGCAATTTCATGCTAGAATCATCATCCGGATGCCAAAATAAACTAAATACAGCAAAAGATTTGAGTGCACAACGTTTGGTTTAGGTTTGACAGCCATAATCACCTTTTTATTGCTTTAAATGCGTTTTTAGCGCATGATTGTACATTTGAGCTGAATGTGTCAAAATCTTAAAAATTAACAGGTGCCCAAGCAATTTCATGCTAGAATCATCATCCGGATGCCAAAATAAACTAAATACAGCAAAAGATTTGAGTGCACAACGTTTGGTTTAGATTTGACAGCCATAATCAGCAATTGTGTACATTTGAGCTGAATGTGTCAAAATCTTAAAAATTAACAGGTGCCCAAGCAATTTCATGCTAGAATCATCATCCGGATGCCAAAATAAACTAAATACAGCAAAAGATTTGAGTGCACAACGTTTGGTTTAGGTTTGACAGCCATAATCACCTTTTTATTGCTTTAAATGCGTTTTTAGCGCATGATTGTACATTTGAGCTGAATGTGTCAAAATCTTATAAATTAACAGGTGCCCAAGCAATTAAGTGCTAGAATCATCATCCGGATGCCAAAATAAACTAAATACAGCAAAAGATTTGAGTGCACAACGTTTGGTTTAGATTTGACAGCCATAATCAGCAATTGTGTACATTTGAGCTGAATGTGTCAAAATCTTAAAAATTAACAGGTGCCCAGCAATTTCATGCTAGAATCATCATCCGGATGCCAAAATAAACTAAATACAGCAAAAGATTTGAGTGCACAACGTTTGGTTTAGGTTTGACAGCCATAATCACCTTTTTATTGCTTTAAATGCGTTTTTAGCGCATGATTGTACATTTGAGCTGAATGTGTCAAAATCTTAAAAATTAACAGGTGCCCAAGCAATTTCATGCTAGAATCATCATCCGGATGCCAAAATAAACTAAATACAGCAAAAGATTTGAGTGCACAACGTTTGGTTTAGATTTGACAGCCATAATCAGCAATTGTGTACATTTGAGCTGAATGTGTCAAAATCTTAAAAATTAACAGGTGCCCAAGCAATTTCATGCTAGAATCATCATCCGGATGCCAAAATAAACTAAATACAGCAAAAGATTTGAGTGCACAACGTTTGGTTTAGGTTTGACAGCCATAATCACCTTTTTATTGCTTTAAATGCGTTTTTAGCGCATGATTGTACATTTGAGCTGAATGTGTCAAAATCTTAAAAATTAACAGGTGCCCAAGCAATTAAGTGCTAGAATCATCATCCGGATGCCAAAATAAACTAAATACAGCAAAAGATTTGAGTGCACAACGTTTGGTTTAGATTTGACAGCCATAATCAGCAATTGTGTACATTTGAGCTGAATGTGTCAAAATCTTAAAAATTAACAGGTGCCCAAGCAATTTCATGCTAGAATCATCATCCGGATGCCAAAATAAACTAAATACAGCAAAAGATTTGAGTGCACAACGTTTGGTTTAGGTTTGACAGCCATAATCACCTTTTTATTGCTTTAAATGCGTTTTTAGCGCATGATTGTACATTTGAGCTGAATGTGTCAAAATCTTAAAAATTAACAGGTGCCCAAGCAATTTCATGCTAGAATCATCATCCGGATGCCAAAATAAACTAAATACAGCAAAAGATTTGAGTGCACAACGTTTGGTTTAGATTTGACAGCCATAATCAGCAATTGTGTACATTTGAGCTGAATGTGTCAAAATCTTAAAAATTAACAGGTGCCCAAGCAATTTCATGCTAGAATCATCATCCGTGTCACGAAGGTGTAGTGGATGGACCCAAAAGCGGTGGAAACAGGCGGGAAGACAGACTGGTACGATGAGGTAATGAACTTTATTGATTATGACGGGGAAGGACTGGATGAGACGGAAGGGGAGTAGGCTGGGATGGACGTGGACACAAATCATGGTGGAGACTTGGCGTGGCGTGATGCAGAGACTTGGCGTGGCGTGATGCAGAGACTTGGCGTGGCGTGATGCAGAGACTTGGCGTGGCGTGATGCAGAGACTTGGCGTGGCGTGATGCAGAGACTTGGCGTGGCGTGATGCAGAGACTTGGCGTGGCGTGATGCAGAGACTTGGCGTGGCGTGATGCAGAGACTTGGCGTGGCAGACTTTGAAGACTTGGCGTGGCAGACTTTGAAGACTTGGCGTGGCAGACTTTGAAGACTTGGCGTGGCAGACTTTGAAGACTTGGCGTGGCAGACTTTGAAGACTTGGCGTAGCAGACTTTGAAGACTTGGCGTAGCAGACTTTGAAGACTTGGCGTAGCAGACTTTGAAGACTTGGCGTAGCAGACTTTGAAGACTTGGCGTGGCAGACGTAGCAGACTTGGCGTGGCAGACTTGGCGTGGCAGACTTGGCGTGGCAGACTTGGCGTGGCAGACTTGGCGTGGCAGACTTGGCGTGGCAGACTTGGCGTAGCAGACTTGGCGTAGCAGACTTGGCGTAGCAGACTTGGCGTAGCAGACTTGGCGTAGCAGACTTGGCGTAGCAGACTAAACATGCAGGTCTTCAAACAGCAAACAAACATCAAACAATGCTCCCACAACCGCGTGAGACAAACACCACTCCCTTATACTAACACTAATGACAATAACAGAACACACCTGGGAGACACAGCAGGGAGGGGGAAACCAATCAGCAATACACACCAGGAAGGGAAGACACAAGCAGGTGGACAAGGTTAACCATAACGAGACTGGGGAAGAAGACAGGAACACCCAACAACCAACACTCACCAAAATAAAACACAAACCCAAACAAACTGAAACGTGACAGTACCCCCCCACCAAGGGACGGCTCCCAGACGTCCCAAACACAACACAAGCCAAAAAAGGGGAGGGCGGGGACGGGAACGGGAGCAAAACACAGCCCTCAACCAGGGTAGGAATAGGAGGACACAAGGGGGCGAAAAACGGCCTCACACAATGCCATAAACTCCGCATCCGGGGGTGGCCCAGGAGGAGGCAAAATCATCGGCCCAGAGGGCTGAAACTGGGGTGGCTCCGCCAAGGGCCGGTCCCCGTGGTGGGCCCGTCTTCTGCGCCGCCTGGCGCTAGGTCCCGGATCGGCCACCATGACCGCACTGCTTGGGGCGGGCACCAGGCCCGGAGACTTTGATCGTGGCAGAGACGAGGAAGCTGGGGATTTGACCTGGGGCAGAGACGAGGAAACTTGAGACTTTGGCTGGGGCTGTGACGAGGAAGCTGGGGTTTTGACCTGGGGCAGAGACGAGGAAACTTGAGACTTTGGCTGGGGCTGTGACGAGGAAACTTGAGACTTGACTTGGGGCAGAGATGAGGAAGCGGGAGAAGGCGGCAACTCTGCCGTGACGAGGGGACCTGAGATGCCAATTGGCCGCGACGAGGGGACCTGAGACGCCAGGGGCTTAGGCTGCACAGGCGCTGCGGCCAGGGGCTGCGGAGGCAGCGGCGCAGGCGTTGCGGCCAGGGGCTGCGGAGGCAGCGGCGCAGGGCCGGGCGCCGCCGGAACTGGTGCCGGCGATGGCGGCCGCCGGCCGGGCGCCGCCGGAACTGGTGCAGGCGATGGCGGCCGCCGGCCGGGCGCCGCCAGAACTGGTGCAAGCGAAGGCGGCCGCTGGCCAGGCGCCGCCGGTCGAGGAGCAGGAGGCGGCGGCCGCAATCCATGCGCCGCCGGACGAGGAACAGGGGGTGGCGGCCGCATTCCGTGCGCCGCCGGACGAGGAACAGGGGGTGGCGGCCGCATTCCGTGCGCCGCCGGACGAGGAACAGGGGATGGCGGCCGCATTCCATGCGCCGCCTGACGAGGAACAGGAGGTGGCGGCCGCAATCCATGCGCCGCCTGACGAGGAACAGGAGGTGGCGGCCGCAATCCATGCGCCGCCGGACGAGGAACAGCAAGTGGCGGCCGCATTCCATGCGCCGCCGGACGAGGAACAGGAGGTGGCGGACGCATTCCATGCGCCGCCGGACGAGGAACAGGAGGTGGCGGCCCAGGCGAAGCGGCCAGGGGCTGAAGCGGCAGCAGCGGCACAGGCAAAGAGGCCAGGGGCTGAAGCGGCAGCAGCGGCACAGGTGTGGCATTCATGGGCTGCCGAGGTGCCGGGACGAGGGCCTGGAGCCGGCGGGGCGCCGGAACGGGGTCCTGAGGCCGGCGCGGAGCCGGAACGGGGTCCTGAGGCCGGCGCGGAGCCGGACCGGGAACTTGAATCCGGCGCGGAGCCGGAACGGGAACTTGAATCCGGCGCGGCGCCGGAACAGGAACTTGGAACCTCCGCGGAGCCGGAACGGGGACTTGGAACCTCCGCTGGGTCCGGGTTGGTGGGAGCATTCTGTCACGAAGGTGTAGTGGATGGACCCAAAAGCGGTGGAAACAGGCGGGAAGACAGACTGGTACGATGAGGTAATGAACTTTATTGATTATGACGGGGAAGGACTGGATGAGACGGAAGGGGAGTAGGCTGGGATGGACGTGGACACAAATCATGGTGGAGACTTGGCGTGGCGTGATGCAGAGACTTGGCGTGGCGTGATGCAGAGACTTGGCGTGGCGTGATGCAGAGACTTGGCGTGGCGTGATGCAGAGACTTGGCGTGGCGTGATGCAGAGACTTGGCGTGGCGTGATGCAGAGACTTGGCGTGGCGTGATGCAGAGACTTGGCGTGGCGTGATGCAGAGACTTGGCGTGGCGTGATGCAGAGACTTGGCGTGGCAGACTTTGAAGACTTGGCGTGGCAGACTTTGAAGACTTGGCGTGGCAGACTTTGAAGACTTGGCGTGGCAGACTTTGAAGACTTGGCGTGGCAGACTTTGAAGACTTGGCGTAGCAGACTTTGAAGACTTGGCGTAGCAGACTTTGAAGACTTGGCGTAGCAGACTTTGAAGACTTGGCGTGGCAGACGTAGCAGACTTGGCGTGGCAGACTTGGCGTGGCAGACTTGGCGTGGCAGACTTGGCGTGGCAGACTTGGCGTGGCAGACTTGGCGTGGCAGACTTGGCGTGGCAGACTTGGCGTAGCAGACTTGGCGTAGCAGACTTGGCGTAGCAGACTTGGCGTAGCAGACTTGGCGTAGCAGACTTGGCGTAGCAGACTTGGCGTAGCAGACTTGGCGTAGCAGACTTGGCGTAGCAGACTAAACATGCAGGTCTTCAAACAGCAAACAAACATCAAACAATGCTCCCACAACCGCGTGAGACAAACACCACTCCCTTATACTAACACTAATGACAATAACAGAACACACCTGGGAGACACAGCAGGGAGGGGGAAACCAATCAGCAATACACACCAGGAAGGGAAGACACAAGCAGGTGGACAAGGTTAACCATAACGAGACTGGGGAAGAAGACAGGAACACCCAACAACCAACACTCACCAAAATAAAACACAAACCCAAACAAACTGAAACGTGACAATCCGGATGCCAAAATAAACTAAATACAGCAAAAGATTTGAGTGCACAACGTTTGGTTTAGGTTTGACAGCCATAATCACCTTTTTATTGCTTTAAATGCGTTTTTAGCGCATGATTGTACATTTGAGCTGAATGTGTCAAAATCTTAAAAATTAACAGGTGCCCAAGCAATTTCATGCTAGAATCATCATCCGGATGCCAAAATAAACTAAATACAGCAAAAGATTTGAGTGCACAACGTTTGGTTTAGATTTGACAGCCATAATCAGCAATTGTGTACATTTGAGCTGAATGTGTCAAAATCTTAAAAATTAACAGGTGCCCAAGCAATTTCATGCTAGAATCATCATCCGGATGCCAAAATAAACTAAATACAGCAAAAGATTTGAGTGCACAACGTTTGGTTTAGGTTTGACAGCCATAATCACCTTTTTATTGCTTTAAATGCGTTTTTAGCGCATGATTGTACATTTGAGCTGAATGTGTCAAAATCTTAAAAATTAACAGGTGCCCAAGCAATTTCATGCTAGAATCATCATCTGGATGCCAAAATAAACTAAATACAGCAAAAGATTTGAGTGCACAACGTTTGGTTTAGATTTGACAGCCATAATCAGCAATTGTGTACATTTGAGCTGAATGTGTCAAAATCTTAAAAATTAACAGGTGCCCAAGCAATTTCATGCTAGAATCATCATCCGGATGCCAAAATAAACTAAATACAGCAAAAGATTTGAGTGCACAACGTTTGGTTTAGGTTTGACAGCCATAATCACCTTTTTATTGCTTTAAATGCGTTTTTAGCGCATGATTGTACATTTGAGCTGAATGTGTCAAAATCTTAAAAATTAACAGGTGCCCAAGCAATTTCATGCTAGAATCATCATTGTCACGAAACGAGGAGGTAGGACCCAGACGCAGGATAAGGTAGGCCACAGAGGCAACAGGTTTTATTGCCGGGCAGCAGCAGTCTCCTCTCACACTGAGAGGAGAACGGGGAAGCAAAAAGGTGGAGAACAAAAAACGCTCCACTGGGGAGGAAAAAACAGGCAAAAGGTATAGGGGACAACAAAAGGCGCTCCGCTAGGGAGGAAAAAGGCTCAAGGCAAAAAGGGGTAACTCAAGGCGCTCCGCTGGGGAGGACAAGGCACAAAAACAAGACAAGGCACAAAAACAAGGCAAGGCACAAAAACAAGGCAAGACAATAAGGTACCGGGAACAAGGACTCGAGGACTGTGGGACGCTTCCATGCACTGTGTGTGTGACACTTCGGCAACGGAGGGGAGAATGCAGGTGGCTTTTATTGTGGCTTGATTGGTGGCAGGTGGTGGTAATCATGGGCGGGGACCGGTAATTAGCAAGCAGCAGGAAGGATAAGTGACCTGAGGTGAGAGGGGAATCATTATTTCACAACAAAACAGGAAACATGAACACAAAAATAAAAGCATGGGCCGTCACGCCGGTGGCGGCGTGACAGTACCCCCCCCTCAAGGGCCGGCTCCTGACGGCCCTTCAACATCAAAAAGTCACAAAAACAAGGGCGGGCGGAAGGGGGCACGGAGGTGGGAACACGGCCCACCCATCCGTCCCAGACAAAAAGCAGTTCAGGAGGGCGTCCGCGAAGCCCGACGAGAGAGTCCCAGCGGGGCCAGTCAGGAGGGCGTCCTCGACGCCCGACAAGGAGCAGAGGTGGCGGCGGGGTGTTCGCCGCCAGATGAGGAGCAGGAGGCGGCCGCTGGCCGGGCGCCGCCGGAACTGGTGCAGGTGATGGCGGCCGCTGGCCGGGCGCTGCCGGAACTGGTGCAAGAGGAGGCGGCCGCTGGCTGGGCGCCGCCGATCGAGGAACCGGAGGTGGCGGCCGCAATCCATGCGCCGCCTGACGAGGAACAGGAGGTGGCGACCGCAATCCATGCGCCGCCTGACGAGGAACAGGAGGTGGCGACCGCAATCCATGCGCCGCCTGACGAGGAACAGGAGGTGGCGACCGCAATCCATGCGCCGCCTGACGAGGAACAGGAGGTGGCGGCCGCAATCCATGCGCCGCCTGACGAGGAACAGGAGGTGGCGGCCGCAATCCATGCGCCGCCTGACGAGGAACAGGAGGTGGCGGCCGCAATCCATGCGCCGCCTGACGAGGAACAGGAGGTGGCGGCCGCAATCCATGCGCCGCCTGACGAGGAACAGGAGGTGGCGGCCGCAATCCATGCGCCGCCTGACGAGGAACAGGAGGTGGCGGCCGCAATCCATGCGCCGCCTGACGAGGAACAGGAAGTAGCGGCCCAGGCGAAGCGGCCAGGGACTGCGGCGGCAGCGGCCCAGGCGAAGCGGCCAGGGACTGCGGCGGCAGCGGCCCAGGCGAAGCGGCCAGGGGCTGCGGCGGCAGCGGCACAGGCGAAGCGGCCAGGGGCTGCGGCGGCAGCGGCACAGGCGAAGCGGCCAGGGGCTGCGGCGGCAGCGGCACAGGCGAAGCGGCCAGGGGCTGCGGCGGCAGCGGCACAGGCGAAGCGGCCAGGGGCTGCGGCGGCAGCGGCACAGGCGAAGCGGCCAGGGGCTGCGGCGGCAGCGGCACAGGCGAAGCGGCCAGGGGCTGCGGCGGCAGCGGCACAGGCGAAGCGGCCAGGGGCTGCGGCGGCAGCGGCACAGGCGAAGCGGCCAGGGGCTGCGGCGGCAGTAGACAAGGTTCCGGAGCGAGAGGCTGTAGCAAACGAGGTTCAGGGGCGAGAGGCTGCAGCAGACGAGGTTCAGGGGCGAGAGGCTGCAGCAGACAAGGTTCAGGAGCGAGAAGCTGCAACAGACGAGGTTCAGGGGCGAGAGGCTCCAGCAGACGAGGTTCAGGAGCGAGAGGCTCCAGCAGACGAGGTTCAGGGGCGAGAGGCTGCAGCAGACGAGGTTCGGGGTTCTGAGGCCAGTCCGACCCTTCACCCCAGTCGCCACGGTCCAAAGCCATCAACTCTTTTATCTCTGCAATGACTCGGGCGATGTCTTCAAGCCTCTGCCAGGTCTCCAAGTTGGACACTCCCGCTGGGTCCATGCTGGCCGAAGTGTACTGTCACGAAACGAGGAGGTAGGACCCAGACGCAGGATAAGGTAGGCCACAGAGGCAACAGGTTTTATTGCCGGGCAGCAGCAGTCTCCTCTCACACTGAGAGGAGAACGGGGAAGCAAAAAGGTGGAGAACAAAAAACGCTCCACTGGGGAGGAAAAAACAGGCAAAAGGTATAGGGGACAACAAAAGGCGCTCCGCTAGGGAGGAAAAAGGCTCAAGGCAAAAAGGGGTAACTCAAGGCGCTCCGCTGGGGAGGACAAGGCACAAAAACAAGACAAGGCACAAAAACAAGGCAAGGCACAAAAACAAGGCAAGACAATAAGGTACCGGGAACAAGGACTCGAGGACTGTGGGACGCTTCCATGCACTGTGTGTGTGACACTTCGGCAACGGAGGGGAGAATGCAGGTGGCTTTTATTGTGGCTTGATTGGTGGCAGGTGGTGGTAATCATGGGCGGGGACCGGTAATTAGCAAGCAGCAGGAAGGATAAGTGACCTGAGGTGAGAGGGGAATCATTATTTCACAACAAAACAGGAAACATGAACACAAAAATAAAAGCATGGGCCGTCACGCCGGTGGCGGCGTGACAATCATCCGGATGCCAAAATAAACTAAATACAGCAAAAGATTTGAGTGCACAACGTTTGGTTTAGATTTGACAGCCATAATCAGCAATTGTGTACATTTGAGCTGAATGTGTCAAAATCTTAAAAATTAACAGGTGCCCAAGCAATTTCATGCTAGAATCATCATCCGGATGCCAAAATAAACTAAATACAGCAAAAGATTTGAGTGCACAACGTTTGGTTTAGGTTTGACAGCCATAATCACCTTTTTATTGCTTTAAATGCGTTTTTAGCGCATGATTGTACATTTGAGCTGAATGTGTCAAAATCTTAAAAATTAACAGGTGCCCAAGCAATTTCATGCTAGAATCATCATCCGGATGCCAAAATAAACTAAATACAGCAAAAGATTTGAGTGCACAACGTTTGGTTTAGGTTTGACAGCCATAATCACCTTTTTATTGCTTTAAATGCGTTTTTAGCGCATGATTGTACATTTGAGCTGAATGTGTCAAAATCTTAAAAATTAACAGGTGCCCAAGCAATTTCATGCTAGAATCATCATCCGGATGCCAAAATAAACTAAATACAGCAAAAGATTTGAGTGCACAACGTTTGGTTTAGATTTGACAGCCATAATCAGCAATTGTGTACATTTGAGCTGAATGTGTCAAAATCTTAAAAATTAACAGGTGCCCAAGCAATTTCATGCTAGAATCATCATCCGGATGCCAAAATAAACTAAATACAGCAAAAGATTTGAGTGCACAACGTTTGGTTTAGGTTTGACAGCCATAATCACCTTTTTATTGCTTTAAATGCGTTTTTAGCGCATGATTGTACATTTGAGCTCAATGTGTCAAAATCTTAAAAATTAACAGGTGCCCAAGCAATTAAGTGCTAGAATCATCATCCGGATGCCAAAATAAACTAAATACAGCAAAAGATTTGAGTGCACAACGTTTGGTTTAGATTTGACAGCCATAATCAGCAATTGTGTACATTTGAGCTGAATGTGTCAAAATCTTAAAAATTAACAGGTGCCCAAGCAATTTCATGCTAGAATCATCATCCGGATGCCAAAATAAACTAAATACAGCAAAAGATTTGAGTGCACAACGTTTGGTTTAGGTTTGACAGCCATAATCACCTTTTTATTGCTTTAAATGCGTTTTTAGCGCATGATTGTACATTTGAGCTGAATGTGTCAAAATCTTAAAAATTAACAGGTGCCCAAGCAATTTCATGCTAGAATCATCATCCGGATGCCAAAATAAACTAAATACAGCAAAAGATTTGAGTGCACAACGTTTGGTTTAGATTTGACAGCCATAATCAGCAATTGTGTACATTTGAGCTGAATGTGTCAAAATCTTAAAAATTAACAGGTGCCCAAGCAATTTCATGCTAGAATCATCATCCGGATGCCAAAATAAACTAAATACAGCAAAAGATTTGAGTGCACAACGTTTGGTTTAGGTTTGACAGCCATAATCACCTTTTTATTGCTTTAAATGCGTTTTTAGCGCATGATTGTACATTTGAGCTGAATGTGTCAAAATCTTAAAAATTAACAGGTGCCCAAGCAATTTCATGCTAGAATCATCATCCGGATGCCAAAATAAACTAAATATAGCAAAAGATTTGAGTGCACAACGTTTGGTTTAGGTTTGACAGCCATAATCAGCAATTGTGTACATTTGAGCTGAATGTGTCAAAATCTTAAAAATTAACAGGTGCCCAAGCAATTTCATGCTAGAATCATCATCCGGATGCCAAAATAAACTAAATACAGCAAAAGATTTGAGTGCACAACGTTTGGTTTAGGTTTGACAGCCATAATCACCTTTTTATTGCTTTAAATGCGTTTTTAGCGCATGATTGTACATTTGAGCTGAATGTGTCAAAATCTTAAAAATTAACAGGTGCCCAAGCAATTAAGTGCTAGAATCATCATCCGGATGCCAAAATAAACTAAATACAGCAAAAGATTTGAGTGCACAACGTTTGGTTTAGATTTGACAGCCATAATCAGCAATTGTGTACATTTGAGCTGAATGTGTCAAAATCTTAAAAATTAACAGGTGCCCAAGCAATTTCATGCTAGAATCATCATCCGGATGCCAAAATAAACTAAATACAGCGAAAGATTTGAGTGCACAACGTTTGGTTTAGGTTTGACAGCCATAATCACCTTTTTATTGCTTTAAATGCGTTTTTAGCGCATGATTGTACATTTGAGCTGAATGTGTCAAAATCTTAAAAATTAACAGGTGCCCAAGCAATTTCATGCTAGAATCATCATCCGGATGCCAAAATAAACTAAATACAGCAAAAGATTTGAGTGCACAACGTTTGGTTTAGATTTGACAGCCATAATCAGCAATTGTGTACATTTGAGCTGAATGTGTCAAAATCTTAAAAATTAACAGGTGCCCAAGCAATTTCATGCTAGAATCATCATCCGGATGCCAAAATAAACTAAATACAGCAAAAGATTTGAGTGCACAACGTTTGGTTTAGGTTTGACAGCCATAATCACCTTTTTATTGCTTTAAATGCGTTTTTAGCGCATGATTGTACATTTGAGCTGAATGTGTCAAAATCTTAAAAATTAACAGGTGCCCAAGCAATTTCATGCTAGAATCATCATCCGGATGCCAAAATAAACTAAATACAGCAAAAGATTTGAGTGCACAACGTTTGGTTTAGGTTTGACAGCCATAATCACCTTTTTATTGCTTTAAATGCGTTTTTAGCGCATGATTGTACATTTGAGCTGAATGTGTCAAAATCTTAAAAATTAACAGGTGCCCAAGCAATTAAGTGCTAGAATCATCATCCGGATGCCAAAATAAACTAAATACAGCAAAAGATTTGAGTGCACAACGTTTGGTTTAGATTTGACAGCCATAATCAGCAATTGTGTACATTTGAGCTGAATGTGTCAAAATCTTAAAAATTAACAGGTGCCCAAGCAATTTCATGCTAGAATCATCATCCGGATGCCAAAATAAACTAAATACAGCAAAAGATTTGAGTGCACAACGTTTGGTTTAGGTTTGACAGCCATAATCACCTTTTTATTGCTTTAAATGCGTTTTTAGCGCATGATTGTACATTTGAGCTGAATGTGTCAAAATCTTAAAAATTAACAGGTGCCCAAGCAATTTCATGCTAGAATCATCATCCGGATGCCAAAATAAACTAAATACAGCAAAAGATTTGAGTGCACAACGTTTGGTTTAGATTTGACAGCCATAATCAGCAATTGTGTACATTTGAGCTGAATGTGTCAAAATCTTAAAAATTAACAGGTGCCCAAGCAATTTCATGCTAGAATCATCATCCGGATGCCAAAATAAACTAAATACAGCAAAAGATTTGAGTGCACAACGTTTGGTTTAGGTTTGACAGCCATAATCACCTTTTTATTGCTTTAAATGCGTTTTTAGCGCATGATTGTACATTTGAGCTGAATGTGTCAAAATCTTATAAATTAACAGGTGCCCAAGCAATTAAGTGCTAGAATCATCATCCGGATGCCAAAATAAACTAAATACAGCAAAAGATTTGAGTGCACAACGTTTGGTTTAGATTTGACAGCCATAATCAGCAATTGTGTACATTTGAGCTGAATGTGTCAAAATCTTAAAAATTAACAGGTGCCCAAGCAATTTCATGCTAGAATCATCATCCGGATGCCAAAATAAACTAAATACAGCAAAAGATTTGAGTGCACAACGTTTGGTTTAGGTTTGACAGCCATAATCACCTTTTTATTGCTTTAAACGCGTTTTTAGCGCATGATTGTACATTTGAGCTGAATGTGTCAAAATCTTAAAAATTAACAGGTGCCCAAGCAATTTCATGCTAGAATCATCATCCGGATGCCAAAATAAACTAAATATAGCAAAAGATTTGAGTGCACAACGTTTGGTTTAGGTTTGACAGCCATAATCAGCAATTGTGTACATTTGAGCTGAATGTGTCAAAATCTTAAAAATTAACAGGTGCCCAAGCAATTAAGTGCTAGAATCATCATCCGGATGCCAAAATAAACTAAATACAGCAAAAGATTTGAGTGCACAACGTTTGGTTTAGATTTGACAGCCATAATCAGCAATTGTGTACATTTGAGCTGAATGTGTCAAAATCTTAAAAATTAACAGGTGCCCAAGCAATTTCATGCTAGAATCATCATCCGGATGCCAAAATAAACTAAATACAGCAAAAGATTTGAGTGCACAACGTTTGGTTTAGGTTTGACAGCCATAATCACCTTTTTATTGCTTTAAATGCGTTTTTAGCGCATGATTGTACATTTGAGCTGAATGTGTCAAAATCTTAAAAATTAACAGGTGCCCAAGCAATTTCATGCTAGAATCATCATCCGGATGCCAAAATAAACTAAATACAGCAAAAGATTTGAGTGCACAACGTTTGGTTTAGATTTGACAGCCATAATCAGCAATTGTGTACATTTGAGCTGAATGTGTCAAAATCTTAAAAATTAACAGGTGCCCAAGCAATTTCATGCTAGAATCATCATCCGGATGCCAAAATAAACTAAATACAGCAAAAGATTTGAGTGCACAACGTTTGGTTTAGGTTTGACAGCCATAATCACCTTTTTATTGCTTTAAATGCGTTTTTAGCGCATGATTGTACATTTGAGCTGAATGTGTCAAAATCTTATAAATTAACAGGTGCCCAAGCAATTAAGTGCTAGAATCATCATCCGGATGCCAAAATAAACTAAATACAGCAAAAGATTTGAGTGCACAACGTTTGGTTTAGATTTGACAGCCATAATCAGCAATTGTGTACATTTGAGCTGAATGTGTCAAAATCTTAAAAATTAACAGGTGCCCAGCAATTTCATGCTAGAATCATCATCCGGATGCCAAAATAAACTAAATACAGCAAAAGATTTGAGTGCACAACGTTTGGTTTAGGTTTGACAGCCATAATCACCTTTTTATTGCTTTAAATGCGTTTTTAGCGCATGATTGTACATTTGAGCTGAATGTGTCAAAATCTTAAAAATTAACAGGTGCCCAAGCAATTTCATGCTAGAATCATCATCCGGATGCCAAAATAAACTAAATACAGCAAAAGATTTGAGTGCACAACGTTTGGTTTAGATTTGACAGCCATAATCAGCAATTGTGTACATTTGAGCTGAATGTGTCAAAATCTTAAAAATTAACAGGTGCCCAAGCAATTTCATGCTAGAATCATCATCCGGATGCCAAAATAAACTAAATACAGCAAAAGATTTGAGTGCACAACGTTTGGTTTAGGTTTGACAGCCATAATCACCTTTTTATTGCTTTAAATGCGTTTTTAGCGCATGATTGTACATTTGAGCTGAATGTGTCAAAATCTTAAAAATTAACAGGTGCCCAAGCAATTAAGTGCTAGAATCATCATCCGGATGCCAAAATAAACTAAATACAGCAAAAGATTTGAGTGCACAACGTTTGGTTTAGATTTGACAGCCATAATCAGCAATTGTGTACATTTGAGCTGAATGTGTCAAAATCTTAAAAATTAACAGGTGCCCAAGCAATTTCATGCTAGAATCATCATCCGGATGCCAAAATAAACTAAATACAGCAAAAGATTTGAGTGCACAACGTTTGGTTTAGGTTTGACAGCCATAATCACCTTTTTATTGCTTTAAATGCGTTTTTAGCGCATGATTGTACATTTGAGCTGAATGTGTCAAAATCTTAAAAATTAACAGGTGCCCAAGCAATTTCATGCTAGAATCATCATCCGGATGCCAAAATAAACTAAATACAGCAAAAGATTTGAGTGCACAACGTTTGGTTTAGATTTGACAGCCATAATCAGCAATTGTGTACATTTGAGCTGAATGTGTCAAAATCTTAAAAATTAACAGGTGCCCAAGCAATTTCATGCTAGAATCATCATCCGTGTCACGAAGGTGTAGTGGATGGACCCAAAAGCGGTGGAAACAGGCGGGAAGACAGACTGGTACGATGAGGTAATGAACTTTATTGATTATGACGGGGAAGGACTGGATGAGACGGAAGGGGAGTAGGCTGGGATGGACGTGGACACAAATCATGGTGGAGACTTGGCGTGGCGTGATGCAGAGACTTGGCGTGGCGTGATGCAGAGACTTGGCGTGGCGTGATGCAGAGACTTGGCGTGGCGTGATGCAGAGACTTGGCGTGGCGTGATGCAGAGACTTGGCGTGGCGTGATGCAGAGACTTGGCGTGGCGTGATGCAGAGACTTGGCGTGGCAGACTTTGAAGACTTGGCGTGGCAGACTTTGAAGACTTGGCGTGGCAGACTTTGAAGACTTGGCGTGGCAGACTTTGAAGACTTGGCGTGGCAGACTTTGAAGACTTGGCGTAGCAGACTTTGAAGACTTGGCGTAGCAGACTTTGAAGACTTGGCGTAGCAGACTTTGAAGACTTGGCGTAGCAGACTTTGAAGACTTGGCGTGGCAGACGTAGCAGACTTGGCGTGGCAGACTTGGCGTGGCAGACTTGGCGTGGCAGACTTGGCGTGGCAGACTTGGCGTGGCAGACTTGGCGTGGCAGACTTGGCGTGGCAGACTTGGCGTAGCAGACTTGGCGTAGCAGACTTGGCGTAGCAGACTTGGCGTAGCAGACTTGGCGTAGCAGACTTGGCGTAGCAGACTAAACATGCAGGTCTTCAAACAGCAAACAAACATCAAACAATGCTCCCACAACCGCGTGAGACAAACACCACTCCCTTATACTAACACTAATGACAATAACAGAACACACCTGGGAGACACAGCAGGGAGGGGGAAACCAATCAGCAATACACACCAGGAAGGGAAGACACAAGCAGGTGGACAAGGTTAACCATAACGAGACTGGGGAAGAAGACAGGAACACCCAACAACCAACACTCACCAAAATAAAACACAAACCCAAACAAACTGAAACGTGACAGTACCCCCCCACCAAGGGACGGCTCCCAGACGTCCCAAACACAACACAAGCCAAAAAAGGGGAGGGCGGGGACGGGAACGGGAGCAAAACACAGCCCTCAACCAGGGTAGGAATAGGAGGACACAAGGGGGCGAAAAACGGCCTCACACAATGCCATAAACTCCGCATCCGGGGGTGGCCCAGGAGGAGGCAAAATCATCGGCCCAGAGGGCTGAAACTGGGGTGGCTCCGCCAAGGGCCGGTCCCCGTGGTGGGCCCGTCTTCTGCGCCGCCTGGCGCTAGGTCCCGGATCGGCCACCATGACCGCACTGCTTGGGGCGGGCACCAGGCCCGGAGACTTTGATCGTGGCAGAGACGAGGAAGCTGGGGATTTGACCTGGGGCAGAGACGAGGAAACTTGAGACTTTGGCTGGGGCTGTGACGAGGAAGCTGGGGTTTTGACCTGGGGCAGAGACGAGGAAACTTGAGACTTTGGCTGGGGCTGTGACGAGGAAACTTGAGACTTGACTTGGGGCAGAGATGAGGAAGCGGGAGAAGGCGGCAACTCTGCCGTGACGAGGGGACCTGAGATGCCAATTGGCCGCGACGAGGGGACCTGAGACGCCAGGGGCTTAGGCTGCACAGGCGCTGCGGCCAGGGGCTGCGGAGGCAGCGGCGCAGGCGTTGCGGCCAGGGGCTGCGGAGGCAGCGGCGCAGGGCCGGGCGCCGCCGGAACTGGTGCCGGCGATGGCGGCCGCCGGCCGGGCGCCGCCGGAACTGGTGCAGGCGATGGCGGCCGCCGGCCGGGCGCCGCCAGAACTGGTGCAAGCGAAGGCGGCCGCTGGCCAGGCGCCGCCGGTCGAGGAGCAGGAGGCGGCGGCCGCAATCCATGCGCCGCCGGACGAGGAACAGGGGGTGGCGGCCGCATTCCGTGCGCCGCCGGACGAGGAACAGGGGGTGGCGGCCGCATTCCGTGCGCCGCCGGACGAGGAACAGGGGATGGCGGCCGCATTCCATGCGCCGCCTGACGAGGAACAGGAGGTGGCGGCCGCAATCCATGCGCCGCCTGACGAGGAACAGGAGGTGGCGGCCGCAATCCATGCGCCGCCGGACGAGGAACAGCAAGTGGCGGCCGCATTCCATGCGCCGCCGGACGAGGAACAGGAGGTGGCGGACGCATTCCATGCGCCGCCGGACGAGGAACAGGAGGTGGCGGCCCAGGCGAAGCGGCCAGGGGCTGAAGCGGCAGCAGCGGCACAGGCAAAGAGGCCAGGGGCTGAAGCGGCAGCAGCGGCACAGGTGTGGCATTCATGGGCTGCCGAGGTGCCGGGACGAGGGCCTGGAGCCGGCGGGGCGCCGGAACGGGGTCCTGAGGCCGGCGCGGAGCCGGAACGGGGTCCTGAGGCCGGCGCGGAGCCGGACCGGGAACTTGAATCCGGCGCGGAGCCGGAACGGGAACTTGAATCCGGCGCGGCGCCGGAACAGGAACTTGGAACCTCCGCGGAGCCGGAACGGGGACTTGGAACCTCCGCTGGGTCCGGGTTGGTGGGAGCATTCTGTCACGAAGGTGTAGTGGATGGACCCAAAAGCGGTGGAAACAGGCGGGAAGACAGACTGGTACGATGAGGTAATGAACTTTATTGATTATGACGGGGAAGGACTGGATGAGACGGAAGGGGAGTAGGCTGGGATGGACGTGGACACAAATCATGGTGGAGACTTGGCGTGGCGTGATGCAGAGACTTGGCGTGGCGTGATGCAGAGACTTGGCGTGGCGTGATGCAGAGACTTGGCGTGGCGTGATGCAGAGACTTGGCGTGGCGTGATGCAGAGACTTGGCGTGGCGTGATGCAGAGACTTGGCGTGGCGTGATGCAGAGACTTGGCGTGGCGTGATGCAGAGACTTGGCGTGGCGTGATGCAGAGACTTGGCGTGGCAGACTTTGAAGACTTGGCGTGGCAGACTTTGAAGACTTGGCGTGGCAGACTTTGAAGACTTGGCGTGGCAGACTTTGAAGACTTGGCGTGGCAGACTTTGAAGACTTGGCGTAGCAGACTTTGAAGACTTGGCGTAGCAGACTTTGAAGACTTGGCGTGGCAGACGTAGCAGACTTGGCGTGGCAGACTTGGCGTGGCAGACTTGGCGTGGCAGACTTGGCGTGGCAGACTTGGCGTGGCAGACTTGGCGTGGCAGACTTGGCGTAGCAGACTTGGCGTAGCAGACTTGGCGTAGCAGACTTGGCGTAGCAGACTTGGCGTAGCAGACTTGGCGTAGCAGACTTGGCGTAGCAGACTTGGCGTAGCAGACTTGGCGTAGCAGACTTGGCGTAGCAGACTTGGCGTAGCAGACTTGGCGTAGCAGACTAAACATGCAGGTCTTCAAACAGCAAACAAACATCAAACAATGCTCCCACAACCGCGTGAGACAAACACCACTCCCTTATACTAACACTAATGACAATAACAGAACACACCTGGGAGACACAGCAGGGAGGGGGAAACCAATCAGCAATACACACCAGGAAGGGAAGACACAAGCAGGTGGACAAGGTTAACCATAACGAGACTGGGGAAGAAGACAGGAACACCCAACAACCAACACTCACCAAAATAAAACACAAACCCAAACAAACTGAAACGTGACAATCCGGATGCCAAAATAAACTAAATACAGCAAAAGATTTGAGTGCACAACGTTTGGTTTAGGTTTGACAGCCATAATCACCTTTTTATTGCTTTAAATGCGTTTTTAGCGCATGATTGTACATTTGAGCTGAATGTGTCAAAATCTTAAAAATTAACAGGTGCCCAAGCAATTTCATGCTAGAATCATCATCCGGATGCCAAAATAAACTAAATACAGCAAAAGATTTGAGTGCACAACGTTTGGTTTAGATTTGACAGCCATAATCAGCAATTGTGTACATTTGAGCTGAATGTGTCAAAATCTTAAAAATTAACAGGTGCCCAAGCAATTTCATGCTAGAATCATCATCCGGATGCCAAAATAAACTAAATACAGCAAAAGATTTGAGTGCACAACGTTTGGTTTAGGTTTGACAGCCATAATCACCTTTTTATTGCTTTAAATGCGTTTTTAGCGCATGATTGTACATTTGAGCTGAATGTGTCAAAATCTTAAAAATTAACAGGTGCCCAAGCAATTTCATGCTAGAATCATCATCTGGATGCCAAAATAAACTAAATACAGCAAAAGATTTGAGTGCACAACGTTTGGTTTAGATTTGACAGCCATAATCAGCAATTGTGTACATTTGAGCTGAATGTGTCAAAATCTTAAAAATTAACAGGTGCCCAAGCAATTTCATGCTAGAATCATCATCCGGATGCCAAAATAAACTAAATACAGCAAAAGATTTGAGTGCACAACGTTTGGTTTAGGTTTGACAGCCATAATCACCTTTTTATTGCTTTAAATGCGTTTTTAGCGCATGATTGTACATTTGAGCTGAATGTGTCAAAATCTTAAAAATTAACAGGTGCCCAAGCAATTTCATGCTAGAATCATCATTGTCACGAAACGAGGAGGTAGGACCCAGACGCAGGATAAGGTAGGCCACAGAGGCAACAGGTTTTATTGCCGGGCAGCAGCAGTCTCCTCTCACACTGAGAGGAGAACGGGGAAGCAAAAAGGTGGAGAACAAAAAACGCTCCACTGGGGAGGAAAAAACAGGCAAAAGGTATAGGGGACAACAAAAGGCGCTCCGCTAGGGAGGAAAAAGGCTCAAGGCAAAAAGGGGTAACTCAAGGCGCTCCGCTGGGGAGGACAAGGCACAAAAACAAGACAAGGCACAAAAACAAGGCAAGGCACAAAAACAAGGCAAGACAATAAGGTACCGGGAACAAGGACTCGAGGACTGTGGGACGCTTCCATGCACTGTGTGTGTGACACTTCGGCAACGGAGGGGAGAATGCAGGTGGCTTTTATTGTGGCTTGATTGGTGGCAGGTGGTGGTAATCATGGGCGGGGACCGGTAATTAGCAAGCAGCAGGAAGGATAAGTGACCTGAGGTGAGAGGGGAATCATTATTTCACAACAAAACAGGAAACATGAACACAAAAATAAAAGCATGGGCCGTCACGCCGGTGGCGGCGTGACAGTACCCCCCCCTCAAGGGCCGGCTCCTGACGGCCCTTCAACATCAAAAAGTCACAAAAACAAGGGCGGGCGGAAGGGGGCACGGAGGTGGGAACACGGCCCACCCATCCGTCCCAGACAAAAAGCAGTTCAGGAGGGCGTCCGCGAAGCCCGACGAGAGAGTCCCAGCGGGGCCAGTCAGGAGG
Organism: Festucalex cinctus; assembly: GCF_051991245.1. Lineage (NCBI taxonomy): Eukaryota > Metazoa > Chordata > Actinopteri > Syngnathiformes > Syngnathidae > Festucalex > Festucalex cinctus. The sequence goes on from NW_027520482.1 coordinate 33,602, forward strand.
GCGTCCTCGACGCCCGACAAGGAGCAGAGGTGGCGGCGGGGTGTTCGCCGCCAGATGAGGAGCAGGAGGCGGCCGCTGGCCGGGCGCCGCCGGAACTGGTGCAGGTGATGGCGGCCGCTGGCCGGGCGCTGCCGGAACTGGTGCAAGAGGAGGCGGCCGCTGGCTGGGCGCCGCCGATCGAGGAACCGGAGGTGGCGGCCGCAATCCATGCGCCGCCTGACGAGGAACAGGAGGTGGCGACCGCAATCCATGCGCCGCCTGACGAGGAACAGGAGGTGGCGACCGCAATCCATGCGCCGCCTGACGAGGAACAGGAGGTGGCGACCGCAATCCATGCGCCGCCTGACGAGGAACAGGAGGTGGCGGCCGCAATCCATGCGCCGCCTGACGAGGAACAGGAGGTGGCGGCCGCAATCCATGCGCCGCCTGACGAGGAACAGGAGGTGGCGGCCGCAATCCATGCGCCGCCTGACGAGGAACAGGAGGTGGCGGCCGCAATCCATGCGCCGCCTGACGAGGAACAGGAGGTGGCGGCCGCAATCCATGCGCCGCCTGACGAGGAACAGGAGGTGGCGGCCGCAATCCATGCGCCGCCTGACGAGGAACAGGAAGTAGCGGCCCAGGCGAAGCGGCCAGGGACTGCGGCGGCAGCGGCCCAGGCGAAGCGGCCAGGGACTGCGGCGGCAGCGGCCCAGGCGAAGCGGCCAGGGGCTGCGGCGGCAGCGGCACAGGCGAAGCGGCCAGGGGCTGCGGCGGCAGCGGCACAGGCGAAGCGGCCAGGGGCTGCGGCGGCAGCGGCACAGGCGAAGCGGCCAGGGGCTGCGGCGGCAGCGGCACAGGCGAAGCGGCCAGGGGCTGCGGCGGCAGCGGCACAGGCGAAGCGGCCAGGGGCTGCGGCGGCAGCGGCACAGGCGAAGCGGCCAGGGGCTGCGGCGGCAGCGGCACAGGCGAAGCGGCCAGGGGCTGCGGCGGCAGCGGCACAGGCGAAGCGGCCAGGGGCTGCGGCGGCAGTAGACAAGGTTCCGGAGCGAGAGGCTGTAGCAAACGAGGTTCAGGGGCGAGAGGCTGCAGCAGACGAGGTTCAGGGGCGAGAGGCTGCAGCAGACAAGGTTCAGGAGCGAGAAGCTGCAACAGACGAGGTTCAGGGGCGAGAGGCTCCAGCAGACGAGGTTCAGGAGCGAGAGGCTCCAGCAGACGAGGTTCAGGGGCGAGAGGCTGCAGCAGACGAGGTTCGGGGTTCTGAGGCCAGTCCGACCCTTCACCCCAGTCGCCACGGTCCAAAGCCATCAACTCTTTTATCTCTGCAATGACTCGGGCGATGTCTTCAAGCCTCTGCCAGGTCTCCAAGTTGGACACTCCCGCTGGGTCCATGCTGGCCGAAGTGTACTGTCACGAAACGAGGAGGTAGGACCCAGACGCAGGATAAGGTAGGCCACAGAGGCAACAGGTTTTATTGCCGGGCAGCAGCAGTCTCCTCTCACACTGAGAGGAGAACGGGGAAGCAAAAAGGTGGAGAACAAAAAACGCTCCACTGGGGAGGAAAAAACAGGCAAAAGGTATAGGGGACAACAAAAGGCGCTCCGCTAGGGAGGAAAAAGGCTCAAGGCAAAAAGGGGTAACTCAAGGCGCTCCGCTGGGGAGGACAAGGCACAAAAACAAGACAAGGCACAAAAACAAGGCAAGGCACAAAAACAAGGCAAGACAATAAGGTACCGGGAACAAGGACTCGAGGACTGTGGGACGCTTCCATGCACTGTGTGTGTGACACTTCGGCAACGGAGGGGAGAATGCAGGTGGCTTTTATTGTGGCTTGATTGGTGGCAGGTGGTGGTAATCATGGGCGGGGACCGGTAATTAGCAAGCAGCAGGAAGGATAAGTGACCTGAGGTGAGAGGGGAATCATTATTTCACAACAAAACAGGAAACATGAACACAAAAATAAAAGCATGGGCCGTCACGCCGGTGGCGGCGTGACAATCATCCGGATGCCAAAATAAACTAAATACAGCAAAAGATTTGAGTGCACAACGTTTGGTTTAGATTTGACAGCCATAATCAGCAATTGTGTACATTTGAGCTGAATGTGTCAAAATCTTAAAAATTAACAGGTGCCCAAGCAATTTCATGCTAGAATCATCATCCGGATGCCAAAATAAACTAAATACAGCAAAAGATTTGAGTGCACAACGTTTGGTTTAGGTTTGACAGCCATAATCACCTTTTTATTGCTTTAAATGCGTTTTTAGCGCATGATTGTACATTTGAGCTGAATGTGTCAAAATCTTAAAAATTAACAGGTGCCCAAGCAATTTCATGCTAGAATCATCATCCGGATGCCAAAATAAACTAAATACAGCAAAAGATTTGAGTGCACAACGTTTGGTTTAGATTTGACAGCCATAATCAGCAATTGTGTACATTTGAGCTGAATGTGTCAAAATCTTAAAAATTAACAGGTGCCCAAGCAATTTCATGCTAGAATCATCATCCGGATGCCAAAATAAACTAAATACAGCAAAAGATTTGAGTGCACAACGTTTGGTTTAGATTTGACAGCCATAATCAGCAATTGTGTACATTTGAGCTGAATGTGTCAAAATCTTAAAAATTAACAGGTGCCCAAGCAATTTCATGCTAGAATCATCATCCGGATGCCAAAATAAACTAAATACAGCAAAAGATTTGAGTGCACAACGTTTGGTTTAGGTTTGACAGCCATAATCACCTTTTTATTGCTTTAAATGCGTTTTTAGCGCATGATTGTACATTTGAGCTGAATGTGTCAAAATCTTAAAAATTAACAGGTGCCCAAGCAATTTCATGCTAGAATCATCATCCGGATGCCAAAATAAACTAAATACAGCAAAAGATTTGAGTGCACAACGTTTGGTTTAGATTTGACAGCCATAATCAGCAATTGTGTACATTTGAGCTGAATGTGTCAAAATCTTAAAAATTAACAGGTGCCCAAGCAATTTCATGCTAGAATCATCATCCGGATGCCAAAATAAACTAAATACAGCAAAAGATTTGAGTGCACAACGTTTGGTTTAGGTTTGACAGCCATAATCACCTTTTTATTGCTTTAAATGCGTTTTTAGCGCATGATTGTACATTTGAGCTCAATGTGTCAAAATCTTAAAAATTAACAGGTGCCCAAGCAATTAAGTGCTAGAATCATCATCCGGATGCCAAAATAAACTAAATACAGCAAAAGATTTGAGTGCACAACGTTTGGTTTAGATTTGACAGCCATAATCAGCAATTGTGTACATTTGAGCTGAATGTGTCAAAATCTTAAAAATTAACAGGTGCCCAAGCAATTTCATGCTAGAATCATCATCCGGATGCCAAAATAAACTAAATACAGCAAAAGATTTGAGTGCACAACGTTTGGTTTAGGTTTGACAGCCATAATCACCTTTTTATTGCTTTAAATGCGTTTTTAGCGCATGATTGTACATTTGAGCTGAATGTGTCAAAATCTTAAAAATTAACAGGTGCCCAAGCAATTTCATGCTAGAATCATCATCCGGATGCCAAAATAAACTAAATACAGCAAAAGATTTGAGTGCACAACGTTTGGTTTAGATTTGACAGCCATAATCAGCAATTGTGTACATTTGAGCTGAATGTGTCAAAATCTTAAAAATTAACAGGTGCCCAAGCAATTTCATGCTAGAATCATCATCCGGATGCCAAAATAAACTAAATACAGCAAAAGATTTGAGTGCACAACGTTTGGTTTAGGTTTGACAGCCATAATCACCTTTTTATTGCTTTAAATGCGTTTTTAGCGCATGATTGTACATTTGAGCTGAATGTGTCAAAATCTTAAAAATTAACAGGTGCCCAAGCAATTTCATGCTAGAATCATCATCCGGATGCCAAAATAAACTAAATATAGCAAAAGATTTGAGTGCACAACGTTTGGTTTAGGTTTGACAGCCATAATCAGCAATTGTGTACATTTGAGCTGAATGTGTCAAAATCTTAAAAATTAACAGGTGCCCAAGCAATTTCATGCTAGAATCATCATCCGGATGCCAAAATAAACTAAATACAGCAAAAGATTTGAGTGCACAACGTTTGGTTTAGGTTTGACAGCCATAATCACCTTTTTATTGCTTTAAATGCGTTTTTAGCGCATGATTGTACATTTGAGCTGAATGTGTCAAAATCTTAAAAATTAACAGGTGCCCAAGCAATTAAGTGCTAGAATCATCATCCGGATGCCAAAATAAACTAAATACAGCAAAAGATTTGAGTGCACAACGTTTGGTTTAGATTTGACAGCCATAATCAGCAATTGTGTACATTTGAGCTGAATGTGTCAAAATCTTAAAAATTAACAGGTGCCCAAGCAATTTCATGCTAGAATCATCATCCGGATGCCAAAATAAACTAAATACAGCAAAAGATTTGAGTGCACAACGTTTGGTTTAGGTTTGACAGCCATAATCACCTTTTTATTGCTTTAAATGCGTTTTTAGCGCATGATTGTACATTTGAGCTGAATGTGTCAAAATCTTAAAAATTAACAGGTGCCCAAGCAATTTCATGCTAGAATCATCATCCGGATGCCAAAATAAACTAAATACAGCAAAAGATTTGAGTGCACAACGTTTGGTTTAGATTTGACAGCCATAATCAGCAATTGTGTACATTTGAGCTGAATGTGTCAAAATCTTAAAAATTAACAGGTGCCCAAGCAATTTCATGCTAGAATCATCATCCGGATGCCAAAATAAACTAAATACAGCAAAAGATTTGAGTGCACAACGTTTGGTTTAGGTTTGACAGCCATAATCACCTTTTTATTGCTTTAAATGCGTTTTTAGCGCATGATTGTACATTTGAGCTGAATGTGTCAAAATCTTAAAAATTAACAGGTGCCCAAGCAATTTCATGCTAGAATCATCATCCGGATGCCAAAATAAACTAAATACAGCAAAAGATTTGAGTGCACAACGTTTGGTTTAGGTTTGACAGCCATAATCACCTTTTTATTGCTTTAAATGCGTTTTTAGCGCATGATTGTACATTTGAGCTGAATGTGTCAAAATCTTAAAAATTAACAGGTGCCCAAGCAATTAAGTGCTAGAATCATCATCCGGATGCCAAAATAAACTAAATACAGCAAAAGATTTGAGTGCACAACGTTTGGTTTAGATTTGACAGCCATAATCAGCAATTGTGTACATTTGAGCTGAATGTGTCAAAATCTTAAAAATTAACAGGTGCCCAAGCAATTTCATGCTAGAATCATCATCCGGATGCCAAAATAAACTAAATACAGCAAAAGATTTGAGTGCACAACGTTTGGTTTAGGTTTGACAGCCATAATCACCTTTTTATTGCTTTAAATGCGTTTTTAGCGCATGATTGTACATTTGAGCTGAATGTGTCAAAATCTTAAAAATTAACAGGTGCCCAAGCAATTTCATGCTAGAATCATCATCCGGATGCCAAAATAAACTAAATACAGCAAAAGATTTGAGTGCACAACGTTTGGTTTAGATTTGACAGCCATAATCAGCAATTGTGTACATTTGAGCTGAATGTGTCAAAATCTTAAAAATTAACAGGTGCCCAAGCAATTTCATGCTAGAATCATCATCCGGATGCCAAAATAAACTAAATACAGCAAAAGATTTGAGTGCACAACGTTTGGTTTAGGTTTGACAGCCATAATCACCTTTTTATTGCTTTAAATGCGTTTTTAGCGCATGATTGTACATTTGAGCTGAATGTGTCAAAATCTTAAAAATTAACAGGTGCCCAAGCAATTTCATGCTAGAATCATCATCCGGATGCCAAAATAAACTAAATACAGCAAAAGATTTGAGTGCACAACGTTTGGTTTAGATTTGACAGCCATAATCAGCAATTGTGTACATTTGAGCTGAATGTGTCAAAATCTTAAAAATTAACAGGTGCCCAAGCAATTTCATGCTAGAATCATCATCCGGATGCCAAAATAAACTAAATACAGCAAAAGATTTGAGTGCACAACGTTTGGTTTAGGTTTGACAGCCATAATCACCTTTTTATTGCTTTAAATGCGTTTTTAGCGCATGATTGTACATTTGAGCTGAATGTGTCAAAATCTTAAAAATTAACAGGTGCCCAAGCAATTTCATGCTAGAATCATCATCTGGATGCCAAAATAAACTAAATACAGCAAAAGATTTGAGTGCACAACGTTTGGTTTAGATTTGACAGCCATAATCAGCAATTGTGTACATTTGAGCTGAATGTGTCAAAATCTTAAAAATTAACAGGTGCCCAAGCAATTTCATGCTAGAATCATCATCCGGATGCCAAAATAAACTAAATACAGCAAAAGATTTGAGTGCACAACGTTTGGTTTAGGTTTGACAGCCATAATCACCTTTTTATTGCTTTAAATGCGTTTTTAGCGCATGATTGTACATTTGAGCTGAATGTGTCAAAATCTTAAAAATTAACAGGTGCCCAAGCAATTTCATGCTAGAATCATCATCCGGATGCCAAAATAAACTAAATACAGCAAAAGATTTGAGTGCACAACGTTTGGTTTAGATTTGACAGCCATAATCAGCAATTGTGTACATTTGAGCTGAATGTGTCAAAATCTTAAAAATTAACAGGTGCCCAAGCAATTTCATGCTAGAATCATCATCCGGATGCCAAAATAAACTAAATACAGCAAAAGATTTGAGTGCACAACGTTTGGTTTAGGTTTGACAGCCATAATCACCTTTTTATTGCTTTAAATGCGTTTTTAGCGCATGATTGTACATTTGAGCTGAATGTGTCAAAATCTTAAAAATTAACAGGTGCCCAAGCAATTTCATGCTAGAATCATCATCCGGATGCCAAAATAAACTAAATACAGCAAAAGATTTGAGTGCACAACGTTTGGTTTAGATTTGACAGCCATAATCAGCAATTGTGTACATTTGAGCTGAATGTGTCAAAATCTTAAAAATTAACAGGTGCCCAAGCAATTTCATGCTAGAATCATCATCCGGATGCCAAAATAAACTAAATACAGCAAAAGATTTGAGTGCACAACGTTTGGTTTAGATTTGACAGCCATAATCAGCAATTGTGTACATTTGAGCTGAATGTGTCAAAATCTTAAAAATTAACAGGTGCCCAAGCAATTTCATGCTAGAATCATCATCCGGATGCCAAAATAAACTAAATACAGCAAAAGATTTGAGTGCACAACGTTTGGTTTAGGTTTGACAGCCATAATCACCTTTTTATTGCTTTAAATGCGTTTTTAGCGCATGATTGTACATTTGAGCTGAATGTGTCAAAATCTTAAAAATTAACAGGTGCCCAAGCAATTTCATGCTAGAATCATCATCCGGATGCCAAAATAAACTAAATACAGCAAAAGATTTGAGTGCACAACGTTTGGTTTAGATTTGACAGCCATAATCAGCAATTGTGTACATTTGAGCTGAATGTGTCAAAATCTTAAAAATTAACAGGTGCCCAAGCAATTTCATGCTAGAATCATCATCCGGATGCCAAAATAAACTAAATACAGCAAAAGATTTGAGTGCACAACGTTTGGTTTAGGTTTGACAGCCATAATCACCTTTTTATTGCTTTAAATGCGTTTTTAGCGCATGATTGTACATTTGAGCTCAATGTGTCAAAATCTTAAAAATTAACAGGTGCCCAAGCAATTAAGTGCTAGAATCATCATCCGGATGCCAAAATAAACTAAATACAGCAAAAGATTTGAGTGCACAACGTTTGGTTTAGATTTGACAGCCATAATCAGCAATTGTGTACATTTGAGCTGAATGTGTCAAAATCTTAAAAATTAACAGGTGCCCAAGCAATTTCATGCTAGAATCATCATCCGGATGCCAAAATAAACTAAATACAGCAAAAGATTTGAGTGCACAACGTTTGGTTTAGGTTTGACAGCCATAATCACCTTTTTATTGCTTTAAATGCGTTTTTAGCGCATGATTGTACATTTGAGCTGAATGTGTCAAAATCTTAAAAATTAACAGGTGCCCAAGCAATTTCATGCTAGAATCATCATCCGGATGCCAAAATAAACTAAATACAGCAAAAGATTTGAGTGCACAACGTTTGGTTTAGATTTGACAGCCATAATCAGCAATTGTGTACATTTGAGCTGAATGTGTCAAAATCTTAAAAATTAACAGGTGCCCAAGCAATTTCATGCTAGAATCATCATCCGGATGCCAAAATAAACTAAATACAGCAAAAGATTTGAGTGCACAACGTTTGGTTTAGGTTTGACAGCCATAATCACCTTTTTATTGCTTTAAATGCGTTTTTAGCGCATGATTGTACATTTGAGCTGAATGTGTCAAAATCTTAAAAATTAACAGGTGCCCAAGCAATTTCATGCTAGAATCATCATCTGGATGCCAAAATAAACTAAATACAGCAAAAGATTTGAGTGCACAACGTTTGGTTTAGATTTGACAGCCATAATCAGCAATTGTGTACATTTGAGCTGAATGTGTCAAAATCTTAAAAATTAACAGGTGCCCAAGCAATTTCATGCTAGAATCATCATCCGGATGCCAAAATAAACTAAATACAGCAAAAGATTTGAGTGCACAACGTTTGGTTTAGGTTTGACAGCCATAATCACCTTTTTATTGCTTTAAATGCGTTTTTAGCGCATGATTGTACATTTGAGCTGAATGTGTCAAAATCTTAAAAATTAACAGGTGCCCAAGCAATTTCATGCTAGAATCATCATCCGGATGCCAAAATAAACTAAATACAGCAAAAGATTTGAGTGCACAACGTTTGGTTTAGATTTGACAGCCATAATCAGCAATTGTGTACATTTGAGCTGAATGTGTCAAAATCTTAAAAATTAACAGGTGCCCAAGCAATTTCATGCTAGAATCATCATCCGGATGCCAAAATAAACTAAATACAGCAAAAGATTTGAGTGCACAACGTTTGGTTTAGGTTTGACAGCCATAATCACCTTTTTATTGCTTTAAATGCGTTTTTAGCGCATGATTGTACATTTGAGCTGAATGTGTCAAAATCTTAAAAATTAACAGGTGCCCAAGCAATTTCATGCTAGAATCATCATCCGGATGCCAAAATAAACTAAATACAGCAAAAGATTTGAGTGCACAACGTTTGGTTTAGATTTGACAGCCATAATCAGCAATTGTGTACATTTGAGCTGAATGTGTCAAAATCTTAAAAATTAACAGGTGCCCAAGCAATTTCATGCTAGAATCATCATCCGGATGCCAAAATAAACTAAATACAGCAAAAGATTTGAGTGCACAACGTTTGGTTTAGATTTGACAGCCATAATCAGCAATTGTGTACATTTGAGCTGAATGTGTCAAAATCTTAAAAATTAACAGGTGCCCAAGCAATTTCATGCTAGAATCATCATCCGGATGCCAAATAAACTAAATACAGCAAAAGATTTGAGTGCACAACGTTTGGTTTAGGTTTGACAGCCATAATCACCTTTTATTGCTTTAAATGCGTTTTTAGCGCATGATTGTACATTTGAGCTGAATGTGTCAAAATCTTAAAAATTAACAGGTGCCCAAGCAATTTCATGCTAGAATCATCATCCGGATGCCAAAATAAACTAAATACAGCAAAAGATTTGAGTGCACAACGTTTGGTTTAGATTTGACAGCCATAATCAGCAATTGTGTACATTTGAGCTGAATGTGTCAAAAATCTTAAAAATTAACAGGTGCCCAAGCAATTTCATGCTAGAATCATCATCCGGATGCCAAAATAAACTAAATACAGCAAAAGATTTGAGTGCACAACGTTTGGTTTAGGTTTGACAGCCATAATCACCTTTTTATTGCTTTAATGCGTTTTTAGCGCATGATTGTACATTTGAGCTCAATGTGTCAAAATCTTAAAAATTAACAGGTGCCCAAGCAATTAAGTGCTAGAATCATCATCCGGATGCCAAAATAAACTAAATACAGCAAAAGATTTGAGTGCACAACGTTTGGTTTAGATTTGACAGCCATAATCAGCAATTGTGTACATTTGAGCTGAATGTGTCAAAATCTTAAAAATTAACAGGTGCCCAAGCAATTTCATGCTAGAATCATCATCCGGATGCCAAAATAAACTAAATACAGCAAAAGATTTGAGTGCACAACGTTTGGTTTAGGTTTGACAGCCATAATCACCTTTTTATTGCTTTAAATGCGTTTTTAGCGCATGATTGTACATTTGAGCTGAATGTGTCAAAATCTTAAAAATTAACAGGTGCCCAAGCAATTTCATGCTAGAATCATCATCCGGATGCCAAAATAAACTAAATACAGCAAAAGATTTGAGTGCACAACGTTTGGTTTAGATTTGACAGCCATAATCAGCAATTGTGTACATTTGAGCTGAATGTGTCAAAATCTTAAAAATTAACAGGTGCCCAAGCAATTTCATGCTAGAATCATCATCCGGATGCCAAAATAAACTAAATACAGCAAAAGATTTGAGTGCACAACGTTTGGTTTAGGTTTGACAGCCATAATCACCTTTTTATTGCTTTAAATGCGTTTTTTAGCGCATGATTGTACATTTGAGCTGAATGTGTCAAAATCTTAAAAATTAACAGGTGCCCAAGCAATTTCATGCTAGAATCATCATCCGGATGCCAAAATAAACTAAATATAGCAAAAGATTTGAGTGCACAACGTTTGGTTTAGGTTTGACAGCCATAATCAGCAATTGTGTACATTTGAGCTGAATGTGTCAAAATCTTAAAAATTAACAGGTGCCCAAGCAATTTCATGCTAGAATCATCATCCGGATGCCAAAATAAACTAAATACAGCAAAAGATTTGAGTGCACAACGTTTGGTTTAGGTTTGACAGCCATAATCACCTTTTTATTGCTTTAAATGCGTTTTTAGCGCATGATTGTACATTTGAGCTGAATGTGTCAAAATCTTAAAAATTAACAGGTGCCCAAGCAATTCAGTGCTAGAATCATCATCCGGATGCCAAAATAAACTAAATACAGCAAAAGATTTGAGTGCACAACGTTTGGTTTAGATTTGACAGCCATAATCAGCAATTGTGTACATTTGAGCTGAATGTGTCAAAATCTTAAAAATTAACAGGTGCCCAAGCAATTTCATGCTAGAATCATCATCCGGATGCCAAAATAAACTAAATACAGCAAAAGATTTGAGTGCACAACGTTTGGTTTAGGTTTGACAGCCATAATCACCTTTTTATTGCTTTAAATGCGTTTTTAGCGCATGATTGTACATTTGAGCTGAATGTGTCAAAATCTTAAAAATTAACAGGTGCCCAAGCAATTTCATGCTAGAATCATCATCCGGATGCCAAAATAAACTAAATACAGCAAAAGATTTGAGTGCACAACGTTTGGTTTAGATTTGACAGCCATAATCAGCAATTGTGTACATTTGAGCTGAATGTGTCAAAATCTTAAAAATTAACAGGTGCCCAAGCAATTTCATGCTAGAATCATCATCCGGATGCCAAAATAAACTAAATACAGCAAAAGATTTGAGTGCACAACGTTTGGTTTAGGTTTGACAGCCATAATCACCTTTTTATTGCTTTAAATGCGTTTTTAGCGCATGATTGTACATTTGAGCTGAATGTGTCAAAATCTTAAAAATTAACAGGTGCCCAAGCAATTTCATGCTAGAATCATCATCCGGATGCCAAATAAACTAAATACAGCAAAAGATTTGAGTGCACAACGTTTGGTTTAGATTTGACAGCCATAATCAGCAATTGTGTACATTTGAGCTGAATGTGTCAAAATCTTAAAAATTAACAGGTGCCCAAGCAATTTCATGCTAGAATCATCATCCGGATGCCAAAATAAACTAAATACAGCAAAAGATTTGAGTGCACAACGTTTGGTTTAGATTTGACAGCCATAATCAGCAGTTGTGTACATTTGAGCTGAATGTGTCAAAATCTTAAAAATTAACAGGTGCCCAAGCAATTTCATGCTAGAATCATCATCCGGATGCCAAAATAAACTAAATACAGCAAAAGATTTGATGTGCAACAACGTTTGGTTTAGGTTGACAGCCATAATCACCTTTTTATGCTTTAAATGCGTTTTAGCGCATGATTGTACATTTGAGCTGAATGTGTCAAAATCTTAAAAATTAACAGGTGCCCAAGCAATTTCATGCTAGAATCATCATCGGATGCCAAAATAAACTAAATACAGCAAAAGATTTGAGTGCACAAACGTTTGGTTTAGATTTGGACAGCCATTAATCAGCAATTGTGTACATTTGAGCTGAATGTGTCAAAATCTTAAAAATTAAACAGGTGCCCAAGCAATTTCATGCTAGAATCATCATCCGGATGCCAAAATAAACTAAATACAGCAAAAGATTTGAGTGCACAACGTTTTGGTTTAGGTTTTGACAGCCATAATCACCTTTTTATTGCTTTAAAT
>NW_027520483.1:0-44903 GCF_051991245.1 Festucalex cinctus
AGGCATCAGACTTAGAAAAAATTCTGGCCAGCATGGGACTTTGAAATATTTCAGGCAGGTGTCAGACTTAGAAAAAATTCTGGACAGCATGGGACTTTGAAAATTTTCAGCCAGGCATCAGACTTAGAAAAAATTCTGGCTAGCATGGGACTTAGAAAATTTTCCGCCAGGAGTCAGACTTAGAAAAAATTCTGGCCTGCATGGGACTTTGAAATATTTCAGACAGGCGTCAGACTTAGAAAAAATTCTGGCCAGCATGGGACTTTGAAAATTTTCAGCCAGGCATCAGACTTTGAAAAAATTCTGGCCAACATGGGACTTTGAAAATTTTCGGCCAGGCGTCAGACTTAGAAAAAATTCTGGCCTGCATGGGACTTTGAAAATTTTCAGCCAGGCATCAGACTTAGAAAAAATTCTGGCCAGCATGGGACTTTGAAATATTTCAGGCAGGTGTCAGACTTAGAAAAAATTCTGGACAGCATGGGACTTTGAAAATTTTCAGCCAGGCATCAGACTTAGAAAAAATTCTGGCCAGCATGGGACTTTGAAATATTTCAGGCAGGTGTCAGACTTAGAAAAAATTCTGGACAGCATGGGACTTTGAAAATTTTCGGCCAGGCGTGAGACTTAGAAAAAATTCTGGCCAGCATGGGACTTTGAAAATTTTCGGCCAGGCGTCAGACTTAGAAAAAATTCTGGCCAGCATGGGACTTTGAACATTTTCAGCCAGGCATCAGACTTAGAAAAAATTCTGGCTAGCATGGGACTTAGAAAATTTTCCGCCAGGAGTCAGACTTAGAAAAAATTCTGGCCAGCATGGGACTTAGAAAAAATTCTGGCCTGCATGGGACTTTGAAATATTTCAGGCAGGTGTCAGACTTAGAAAAAATTCTGGCCAGCATGGGACTTTGAAAATTTTCGGCCAGGCGTGAGACTTAGAAAAAATTCTGGCCAGCATGGGACTTTGAAAATTTTCGGCCAGGCGTCAGACTTAGAAAAAATTCTGGCCAGCATGGGACTTTGAACATTTTCAGCCAGGCATCAGACTTAGAAAAAATTCTGGCTAGCATGGGACTTAGAAAATTTTCCGCCAGGAGTCAGACTTAGAAAAAATTCTGGCCAGCATGGGACTTTGAAAATTTTCAGCCAGGCATCAGACTTTGAAAAAATTCTGGCCAACATGGGACTTTGAAAATTTTCGGCCAGGCGTCAGACTTAGAAAAAATTCTGGCCTGCATGGGACTTTGAAAATTTTCAGCCAGGCATCAGACTTAGAAAAAATTCTGGCCAGCATGGGACTTTGAAATATTTCAGGCAGGTGTCAGACTTAGAAAAAATTCTGGACAGCATGGGACTTTGAAAATTTTCGGCCAGGCGTCAGACTTAGAAAAAATTCTGGCCAGCATGGGACTTTGAAAAAATTCTGGCCTGCTTGGGACTTTGAAATATTTCAGGCAGGAGTCAGACTCAGAAAAAATTCTGGCCAGCATGGGACTTTGAAAAAATTCTGGCCAGCATGGGACTTTGAAAAAATTCTGGACAGCATGGGACTTTGAAAATTTTCGGCCAGACGTCAGACTTAGAAAAAATTCTGGCCAGCATGGGACTTTGAAAATTTTCTGCCAGGCATCAGACTTAGAAAAAATTCTGGCCAGCATGGGACTTTGAAAAAATTCTGGCCAGCATGGGACTTTGAAAATTTTCGGCCAGGCGTCAGACTTAGAAAAAATTCTGGCCAGCATGGGACTTGGAAAAAATTCTGGCCAGCATGGGACTTTGAAAATTTTTAGCTAAGCGTCAGACTTAGAAAAAATTCTGGCCAGCATGGGACTTTGAAAAAATTCTGGACAGCATGGGACTTTGAAAAAATTCTGGCCAGCATGGGACTTTGAAAATTTTCGGCCAGGCGTCAGACTTAGAAAAAATTCTGGCCAGCATGGGACTTTGAAAATTTTCAGCCAGGCATCAGACTTAGAAAAAATTCTGGCCAGCATGGGACTTTGAAATATTTCAGGCAGGTGTCAGACTTAGAAAAAATTCTGGCCAGCATGGGACTTTGAAATATTTCAGGCAGGCGTCAGACTTAGAAAAAAATTCTGGCCAGCATGGGACTTTGAAAAAATTCTGGCCTTCATGGGACTTTGAAAAAATTCTGGCCAGGATTGGGATTTTGAAAATTTTCATCCAGGCATCAGACTTAGAAAAAATTCTGGCCAGCATGGGACTTTGAAAAAATTCTGGCCAGGATTGGGACTTTGAAAATTTTCATCCAGGCATTAGACTTAGAAAAAATTCTGGCCAGCATGGGACTTTGAAAATTTTCAGCCAGGCATCAGACTTAGAAAAAATTCTGGCCAGCATGGGACTTTGAAAATTTTCAGCCAGGCATCAGACTTAGAAAAAATTCTGGCCAGCATGGGACTTTGAAAAAATTCTGGCCAGCATGGGACTTAGAAAAAATTCTGGCCTGCATGGGACTTTGAAATATTTCAGGCAGGTGTCAGACTTAGAAAAAATTCTGGCCAGCATGGGACTTTGAAAATTTTCGGCCAGGCGTGAGACTTAGAAAAAATTCTGGCCAGCATGGGACTTTGAAAATTTTCGGCCAGGCGTCAGACTTAGAAAAAATTCTGGCCAGCATGGGACTTTGAACATTTTCAGCCAGGCATCAGACTTAGAAAAAATTCTGGCTAGCATGGGACTTAGAAAATTTTCCGCCAGGAGTCAGACTTAGAAAAAATTCTGGCCTGCATGGGACTTTGAAATATTTCAGACAGGCGTCAGACTTAGAAAAAATTCTGGCCAGCATGGGACTTTGAAAATTTTCAGCCAGGCATCAGACTTTGAAAAAATTCTGGCCAACATGGGACTTTGAAAATTTTCGGCCAGGCGTCAGACTTAGAAAAAATTCTGGCCTGCATGGGACTTTGAAAATTTTCAGCCAGGCATCAGACTTAGAAAAAATTCTGGCCAGCATGGGACTTTGAAATATTTCAGGCAGGTGTCAGACTTAGAAAAAATTCTGGACAGCATGGGACTTTGAAAATTTTCGGCCAGGCGTCAGACTTAGAAAAAATTCTGGCCAGCATGGGACTTTGAAAAAATTCTGGCCTGCTTGGGACTTTGAAATATTTCAGGCAGGAGTCAGACTCAGAAAAAATTCTGGCCAGCATGGGACTTTGAAAAAATTCTGGCCAGCATGGGACTTTGAAAAAATTCTGGACAGCATGGGACTTTGAAAATTTTCGGCCAGACGTCAGACTTAGAAAAAATTCTGGCCAGCATGGGACTTTGAAAAAATTCTGGCCAGCATGGGACTTTGAAAATTTTCAGCCAGGAGTCAAACTTAGAAAAAATTCTGGCCTGCTTGGGACTTTGAAATATTTCAGGGAGGCGTCAGACTTAGAAAAAATTCTGGCCAGCATGGGACTTTGAAAATTTTCAGCCAGGTATCAGACTTAGAAAAAATTCTGGCCTGCATGGGACTTTGAAATATTTCAGGCAGGCGTCAGACTTAGAAAAAATTCTGGCCAGCATGGGACTTTGAAATATTTCAGGCAGGCGTCAGACTTAGAAAAAAATTCTGGCCAGCATGGGACTTTGAAAATTTTCGGCCAGGCGTCAGACTTAGAAAAAATTCTGGCCAGCATGGGACTTTGAACATTTTCAGCCAGGCATCAGACTTAGAAAAAATTCTGGCTAGCATGGGACTTAGAAAATTTTCCGCCAGGAGTCAGACTTAGAAAAAATTCTGGCCTGCATGGGACTTTGAAATATTTCAGACAGGCGTCAGACTTAGAAAAAATTCTGGCCAGCATGGGACTTTGAAAATTTTCAGCCAGGCATCAGACTTTGAAAAAATTCTGGCCAACATGGGACTTTGAAAATTTTCGGCCAGGCGTCAGACTTAGAAAAAATTCTGGCCTGCATGGGACTTTGAAAATTTTCAGCCAGGCATCAGACTTAGAAAAAATTCTGGCCAGCATGGGACTTTGAAATATTTCAGGCAGGTGTCAGACTTAGAAAAAATTCTGGACAGCATGGGACTTTGAAAATTTTCGGCCAGGCGTCAGACTTAGAAAAAATTCTGGCCAGCATGGGACTTTGAAAAAATTCTGGCCTGCTTGGGACTTTGAAATATTTCAGGCAGGAGTCAGACTCAGAAAAAATTCTGGCCAGCATGGGACTTTGAAAAAATTCTGGCCAGCATGGGACTTTGAAAAAATTCTGGACAGCATGGGACTTTGAAAATTTTCGGCCAGACGTCAGACTTAGAAAAAATTCTGGCCAGCATGGGACTTTGAAAAAATTCTGGCCAGCATGGGACTTTGAAAATTTTCAGCCAGGAGTCAAACTTAGAAAAAATTCTGGCCTGCTTGGGACTTTGAAATATTTCAGGGAGGCGTCAGACTTAGAAAAAATTCTGGCCAGCATGGGACTTTGAAAATTTTCAGCCAGGTATCAGACTTAGAAAAAATTCTGGCCTGCATGGGACTTTGAAATATTTCAGGCAGGCGTCAGACTTAGAAAAAATTCTGGCCAGCATGGGACTTTGAAAATTTTCAGCCAATGCATCAGACTTAGAAAAAATTCTGGCCAGCATGGGACTTTGAAAATTTTCGGCCAGGCGTCAGACTTAGAAAAAATTCTGGCCTGCATGGGACTTTGAAATATTTCAGGCAGGTGTCAGACTTAGAAAAAATTCTGGCCTGCATGGGACTTTGAAATATTTCAGGCAGGCGTCAGACTTAGAAAAAATTCTGGCCAGCAAGGGAATTTGAAAATTTTCAGCCAGGCATCAGACTTAGAAAAAATTCTGGCCAGCATGGGACTTAGAAAAAATTCTGGCCAGCATGGGACTTTGAAAATTTTCGGCCAGGCGTCAGACTTAGAAAAAATTCTGGCCAGAATGGGACTTTGTAAATTTTCGGCCAGGCGTCAGGCTTAGAAAAAATTCTGGCCAGCATGGGACTTTGAAAATTTTCAGCCAGGCATCAGACTTAGAAAAAATTCTGGCCAGCATGGGACTTTGAAAATTTTCGGCCAGGCGTCAGACTTAGAAAAAATTCTGGCCTGCATGGGACTTTGAAATATTTCAGGCAGGTGTCAGACTTAGAAAAAATCCTGGCCAGCATGGGACTTTGAAAAAATTCTGGCCTGCTTGGGACTTTGAAATATTTCAGGCAGGAGTCAGACTCAGAAAAAATTCTGGCCAGCATGGGACTTTGAAAAAATTCTGGCCAGCATGGGACTTTGAAAAAATTCTGGACAGCATGGGACTTTGAAAATTTTCGGCCAGGCGTCAGACTTAGAAAAAATTCTGGCCAGCATGGGACTTTGAAATTTTTTGGCCAAGCGTCAGACCTAGAAAAAATTCTGGCCTGCTTGGGACTTTGAAATATTTCAGGCAGGTGTCAGACTTAGAAAAAATCCTGGCCAGCATGGGACTTTGAAAAAATTCTGGCCAGCATGGGACTTTGAAAATTTTTGGCCAAGTGTCAGACTTAGAAAAAATTCTGGCCAGCATGGGACATTGAAAAGATTCTGGCCAGCATGGGACTTTGAAAAAATTCTGGCCAGCATGGGACTTTGAACATTTTCGGCCAGGCGTCAGACTTAGAAAAAATTCTGGCCTGCATGGGACTTTGAAATATTTCAGGCAGGTGTCAGACTTAGAAAAAATTCTGGCCTGCATGGGACTTTGAAAATTTTTGGCCAAGTGTCAGACTTAGAAAAAATTCTGGCCAGCATGGGACTTTGAAAAGATTCTGGCCAGCATGGGACTTTGAAAAAATTCTGGCCAGCATGGGACTT
Source organism: Festucalex cinctus (assembly GCF_051991245.1). Classification (NCBI taxonomy): domain Eukaryota; kingdom Metazoa; phylum Chordata; class Actinopteri; order Syngnathiformes; family Syngnathidae; genus Festucalex; species Festucalex cinctus. The sequence continues at coordinate 5,815 of NW_027520483.1, forward strand.
TGAAAATTTTCGGCCAGGCGTCAGACTTAGAAAAAATTCTGGCCTGCATGGGACTTTGAAATATTTCAGGCAGGTGTCAGACTTAGAAAAAATTCTGGCCAGCATGGGACTTTGAAAATTTTCAGCCAGGCATCAGACTTAGAAAAAATTCTGGCCTGCATTGGACTTTGAAATATTTCAGGCAGGCGTCAGACTTAGAAAAAATTCTGGCCAGCAAGGGAATTTGAAAATTTTCCGCCAGGAGTCAGACTTAGAAAAAATTCTGGCCTGCATGGGACTTTGAAATATTTCAGACAGGCGTCAGACTTAGAAAAAATTCTGGCCAGCATGGGACTTTGAAAATTTTCCGCCAGGAGTCAGACTTAGAAAAAATTCTGGCCAGCATGGGACTTTGAAATATTTCAGGCAGGCGTCAGACTTAGAAAAAATTCTGGCCAGCATGGGACTTTGAAAATTTTCAGCCAGGAGTCAAACTTGGAGAAAATTCTGGCCAGCATGGGACTTTGAAATATTTCAGGCAGGTGTCAGACTTAGAAAAAATTCTGGCCAACATGGGACTTTGAAAATTTTTGGCCAAGCGTCAGACTTAGAAAGAATTCTGGCCTGCTTGGGACTTTGAAATATTTCAGGCAGGCGTCAGACTTAGAAAAAATTCTGGCCAGCATGGGACTTTGAAAATTTTTGGCCAAGTGTCAGACTTAGAAAAAATTCTGGCCAGCATGGGACTTTGAAAAAATTCTGGACAGCATGGGACTTTGAAAATTTTCGGCCAGGCGTCAGACTTAGAAAAAATTCTGGCCAGCATGGGACTTTGAAAAAATTCTGGCCAGCATGGGACTTTGAAAATTTTCAGCCAGGAGTCAAACTTAGAAAAAATTCTGGCCTGCTTGGGACTTTGAAATATTTCAGGGAGGCGTCAGACTTAGAAAAAATTCTGGCCAGCATGGGACTTTGAAAATTTTCAGCCAGGTATCAGACTTAGAAAAAATTCTGGCCTGCATGGGACTTTGAAATATTTCAGGCAGGCGTCAGACTTAGAAAAAATTCTGGCCAGCATGGGACTTTGAAAATTTTCAGCCAGGTATCAGACTTAGAAAAAATTCTGGCCTGCATGATGGGACTTTGAAAATTTTTGGCCAAGTGTCAGACTTAGAAAAAATTCTGGCCAGCATGGGACTTTGAAAAGATTCTGGCCAGCATGGGACTTTGAAAAAATTCTGGCCAGCATGGGACTTTGAACATTTTCGGCCAGGCGTCAGACTTAGAAAAAATTCTGGCCTGCATGGGACTTTGAAATATTTCAGGCAGGTGTCAGACTTAGAAAAAATTCTGGCCAGCATGGGACTTTGAAATTTTTTGGCCAAGCGTCAGACTTAGAAAAAATTCTGGCCTGCTTGGGACTTTGAAATATTTCAGGCAGGAGTCAGACTTAGAAAAAATTCTGGCCAGCATGGGACTTTGAAAAAATTCTGGCCAGCATGGGACTTTGAAAATTTTCAGCCAAGGCATCAGACTTAGAAAAAATTCTGGCCAGCATGGGACTTTGAAAATTTTCGGCCAGGCGTCAGACTTAGAAAAAATTCTGGCCTGCATGGGACTTTGAAAATTTTCAGCCAGGCATCAGAATTAGAAAAAATTCTGGCCAGGATGGGACTTTGAAAATTTTTAGCTAAGCGTCGGACTTAGAAAAAATTCTGGCCAGCATGGGACTTTGAAAAAATTCTGGACAGCATGGGACTTTGAAAATTTTCGGCCAGGCGTCAGACTTAGAAAAAATTCTGGCCTGCATGGGACTTTGAAAATTTTCAGCCAGGCATCAGAATTAGAAAAAATTCTGGCCAGGATGGGACTTTGAAAATTTTTAGCTAAGCGTAGGACTTAGAAAAAATTCTGGCCAGAATGGGACTTTGAAATATTTCAGGCAGGTGTCAGACTTAGAAAAAATTCTGGACAGCATGGGACTTTGAAAATTTTCGGCCAGGAGTCAGACTTAGAAAAAATTCTGGCCAGCATGGGACTTTGAAAAAATTCTGGCCAGCATGGGACTTTGAAAAAATTCTGGCCAGCATGGGACTTTGAAAATTTTCAGCCAGGCATCAGACTTAGAAAAAATTCTGGCCTACTTGGGATTTTGAAAAAATTATGGCCAGCATGGGACTTTGAAAATTTTTAGCTAAGCGTCAGACTTAGAAAAAATTCTGGCCAGCATGGGACTTTGAAAAAATTCTGGACAGCATGGGACTTTGAAAAAATTCTGGCCAGCATGGGACTTTGAAAATTTTCAGCCAGGCATCAGACTTAGAAAAAATTCTGGCCTACTTGGGACTTTGAAATATTTCAGGCAGGTGTCAGACTTAGAAAAAATTCTGGCAAGCATGGGACTTTGAAAAAATTCTGGCCAGTATGGGACTTTGAAAATTTTCGGCCAGGCGTCAGACTTAGAAAAAATTCTGGCCAGCATGGGACTTTGAAAAAATTCTGGCCAGCATGGGACTTTGAAAATTTTCAGCCAGGCATCAGACTTAGAAAAAATTCTGGCCAGGATGGGACTTTGAAAATTTTTAGCTAAGCGTCGGACTTAGAAAAAATTCTGGCCAGCATGGTACTTTGAAAAAATTCTGGACAGCATGGGACTTTGAAAATTTTCGGCCAGGCGTCAGACTTAGAAAAAATTCTGGCCTGCATGGGACTTTGAAAATTTTCAGCCAGGCATCAGAATTAGAAAAAATTCTGGCCAGGATGGGACTTTGAAAATTTTTAGCTAAGCGTAGGACTTAGAAAAAATTCTGGCCAGCATGGGACTTTGAAATATTTCAGGCAGGTGTCAGACTTAGAAAAAATTCTGGACAGCATGGGACTTTGAAAATTTTCGGCCAGGCGTCAGACTTAGAAAAAATTCTGGCCAGCATGGGACTTTGAAAAAATTCTGGCCAGCATGGGACTTTGAAAAAATTCTGGCCAGCATGGGACTTTGAAAATTTTCAGCCAGGCATCAGACTTAGAAAAAATTCTGGCCTACTTGGGATTTTGAAAAAATTATGGCCAGCATGGGACTTTGAAAATTTTTAGCTAAGCGTCAGACTTAGAAAAAATTCTGGCCAGCATGGGACTTTGAAAAAATTCTGGACAGCATGGGACTTTGAAAAAATTCTGGCCAGCATGGGACTTTGAAAATTTTCAGCCAGGCATCAGACTTAGAAAAAATTCTGGCCTACTTGGGACTTTGAAATATTTCAGGCAGGTGTCAGACTTAGAAAAAATTCTGGCAAGCATGGGACTTTGAAAAAATTCTGGCCAGTATGGGACTTTGAAAATTTTCGGCCAGGCGTCAGACTTAGAAAAAATTCTGGCCAGCATGGGACTTTGAAAAAATTCTGGCCAGCATGGGACTTTGAAAATTTTCAGCCAGGCATCAGACTTAGAAAAAATTCTGGCCTACTTGGGACTTTGAAATATTTCAGGCAGGCGTCAGACTTAGAAAAAATTCTGGCAAGCATGGGACTTTGAAATAATTCTGTCCAGCATGGGACTTTGAAAATTTTCGGCCAGGCGTCAGACTTAGAAAAAATTCTGGCCAGCATGGGACTTTGAAAAAATTCTGGCCAGCATGGGACTTTGAAAATTTTTAGCTAAGCGTCAGATATAGAAAAAATTCTGGCCAGCATGGGACTTTGAAAAAATTCTGGCCTTCATGGGACTTTGAAAAAATTCTGGCCAGGATTGGGACTTTGAAAATTTTCGGCCAGGCGTCAGACTTAGAAAAAATTCTGGCCAGCATGGGACTTTGAAAATTTTCAGCCAGGCATCAGACTTAGAAAAAATTCTGGCCAGCATGGGACTTTGAAATATTTCAGGCAGGTGTCAGACTTAGAAAAAATTCTGGCCAGCATGGGACTTTGAAAATTTTCGGCCAGGCGTCAGACTTAGAAAAAAATTCTGGCCAGCATGGGACTTTGAAAAAATTCTGGCCAGCATGGGACTTTGAAAATTTTCGGACAGGCGTTGGACTTTGGAAATTTTCGGGCCTGGTGACCCAGGCTATTGAAATGAATGGTGTGGGACTTTGAAATATTTCGGGCAGGCGTCAGACTTTGAAAAAATCTGACAACCAGGCCAGAGAGCAGGCCGTCTGCCCAAGGAGGCCGCCCCAACCCTCCTCTTTGTCGGACATAAGTCTGGTGAGCCTCCCTTGTTCGGCCCTGGAGGTGCCTCGTCTGAAATTGCTCCCTTCTGAAATCGTGACAACTCCATTTTGCGGTTTGGGTGGAAAGGCCCCCAGATAGGGAACCGGGTGCCCTATCTGCAGCGCCTCCCGATGGTGGCCGGCGGTACTGCAACCCTTTTAGCCCAGGCTATTGAAAAGATTGGTGTGGAACTTTGAAAATTTTCGGAGAGGCGTCAGACTTAGAAAAAATTCTGGCCAGCATGGGACTTTGAAAATTTTCGGCCAGGCGTCAGACTCAGAAAAAATTCTGGCCAGCATGGGACTTTGAAAATTTTCGGCCAGGCATCAGACTTAGAAAAAATTCTGGCCAGCATGGGACTTTGAAATATTTCAGGCAGGCGTCAGACTTAGAAAAAATTCTGGCCAGCATGGGACTTTGAAAAAATTCTGGCCAGCATGGGACTTTGAAAATTTTTGGCCAAGCGTCAGACTTAGAAAAAATTCTGGCCTGCTTGGGACTTTGAAAAAATTCTGGCCAGCATGGGACTTTGAAAATTTTCAGCCAGGCATCAGACTTAGAAAAAATTCTGGCCAGCATGGGACTTTGAAATATTTCAGGCAGGTGTCAGACTTAGAAAAAATTCTGGCCAGCATGGGACTTTGAAATATTTCAGGCAGGCGTCAGACTTAGAAAAAAATTCTGGCCAGCATGGGACTTTGAAAAAATTCTGGCCTTCATGGGACTTTGAAAAAATTCTGGCCAGGATTGGGACTTTGAAAATTTTCGGCCAGGCGTCAGACTTAGAAAAAATTCTGGCCAGCATGGGACTTTGAAAATTTTCAGCCAGGCATCAGACTTAGAAAAAATTCTGGCCAGCATGGGACTTTGAAATATTTCAGGCAGGCGTCAGACTTAGAAAAAATTCTGGCCAGCATGGGACTTTGAAAATTTTTGGCCAAGCGTCAGACTTAGAAAAAATTCTGGCCTGCTTGGGACTTTGAAAAAATTCTGGCCAGCATGGGACTTTGAAAATTTTCAGCCAGGCATCAGACTTAGAAAAAATTCTGGCCAGCATGGGACTTTGAAATATTTCAGGCAGGTGTCAGACTTAGAAAAAATTCTGGCCAGCATGGGACTTTGAAATATTTCAGGCAGGCGTCAGACTTAGAAAAAAATTCTGGCCAGCATGGGACTTTGAAAAAATTCTGGCCTTCATGGGACTTTGAAAAAATTCTGGCCAGGATTGGGACTTTGAAAATTTTCGGCCAGGCGTCAGACTTAGAAAAAATTCTGGCCAGCATGGGACTTTGAAAATTTTCAGCCAGGCATCAGACTTAGAAAAAATTCTGGCCAGCATGGGACTTTGAAATATTTCAGGCAGGTGTCAGACTTAGAAAAAATTCTGGCCAGCATGGGACTTTGAAAATTTTCGGCCAGGCGTCAGACTTAGAAAAAAATTCTGGCCAGCATGGGACTTTGAAAAAATTCTGGCCAGCATGGGACTTTGAAAATTTTCGGACAGGCGTTGGACTTTGGAAATTTTCGGGCCTGGTGACCCAGGCTATTGAAATGAATGGTGTGGGACTTTGAAATATTTCGGGCAGGCGTCAGACTTTGAAAAAATCTGACAACCAGGCCAGAGAGCAGGCCGTCTGCCCAAGGAGGCCGCCCCAACCCTCCTCTTTGTCGGACATAAGTCTGGTGAGCCTCCCTTGTTCGGCCCTGGAGGTGCCTCGTCTGAAATTGCTCCCTTCTGAAATCGTGACAACTCCATTTTGCGGTTTGGGTGGAAAGGCCCCCAGATAGGGAACCGGGTGCCCTATCTGCAGCGCCTCCCGATGGTGGCCGGCGGTACTGCAACCCTTTTAGCCCAGGCTATTGAAAAGATTGGTGTGGAACTTTGAAAATTTTCGGAGAGGCGTCAGACTTAGAAAAAATTCTGGCCAGCATGGGACTTTGAAAATTTTCGGCCAGGCGTCAGACTCAGAAAAAATTCTGGCCAGCATGGGACTTTGAAAATTTTCGGCCAGGCGTCAGACTTAGAAAAAATTCTGGCCAGCATGGGACTTTGAAAATTTTCGGCCAGGCATCAGACTTAGAAAAAATTCTGGCCAGCATGGGACTTTGAAATATTTCAGGCAGGCGTCAGACTTAGAAAAAATTCTGGCCAGCATGGGACTTTGAAAAAATTCTGGCCAGCATGGGACTTTGAAAATTTTTGGCCAAGCGTCAGACTTAGAAAAAATTCTGGCCTGCTTGGGACTTTGAAAAAATTCTGGCCAGCATAGGACTTTGAAAATTTTCAGCCAGGCATCAGACTTAGAAAAAATTCTGGCCAGCATGGGACTTTGAAAATTTTCGGCCAGGCATCAGACTTAGAAAAAATTCTGGCCAGCATGGGACTTTGAAATATTTCAGGCAGGCGTCAGACTTAGAAAAAATTCTGGCCAGCATGGGACTTTGAAAAAATTCTGGCCAGCATGGGACTTTGAAAATTTTTGGCCAAGCGTCAGACTTAGAAAAAATTCTGGCCTGCTTGGGACTTTGAAAAAATTCTGGCCAGCATGGGACTTTGAAAATTTTCAGCCAGGCATCAGACTTAGAAAAAATTCTGGCCAGCATGGGACTTTGTAAATTTTCGGCCAGGCGTCAGACTTAGAAAAAATTCTGGCCAGCATGGGACTTTGAAAAAATTCTGGCCAGCATGGGACTTTGAAAATTTTCAGCCAGACATCAGACTTAGAAAAAATTCTGGCCAGCATGGGACTTTGAAAATTTTCGGCCAGGCGTCAGACTTAGAAAAAATTCTGGCCAGCATGGGACTTTGAAAATTTTCAGCCAGGCATCAGACTTAGAAAAAATTCTGGCCTACTTGGGACTTTGAAATATTTCAGGCAGGCGTCAGACTTAGAAAAAATTCTGGCAAGCATGGGACTTTGAAAAAATTCTGGCCAGCATGGGACTTTGAAAATTTTCGGCCAGGCGTCAGACTTAGAAAAAAATTCTGGCCAGCATGGGACTTTGAAAAAATTCTGGCCAGCATGGGACTTTGAAAATTTTCGGACAGGCGTTGGACTTTGGAAATTTTCGGGCCTGGTGACCCAGGCTATTGAAATGAATGGTGTGGGACTTTGAAATATTTCGGGCAGGCGTCAGACTTTGAAAAAATCTGACAACCAGGCCAGAGAGCAGGCCGTCTGCCCAAGGAGGCCGCCCCAACCCTCCTCTTTGTCGGACATAAGTCTGGTGAGCCTCCCTTGTTCGGCCCTGGAGGTGCCTCGTCTGAAATTGCTCCCTTCTGAAATCGTGACAACTCCATTTTGCGGTTTGGGTGGAAAGGCCCCCAGATAGGGAACCGGGTGCCCTATCTGCAGCGCCTCCCGATGGTGGCCGGCGGTACTGCAACCCTTTTAGCCCAGGCTATTGAAAAGATTGGTGTGGAACTTTGAAAATTTTCGGAGAGGCGTCAGACTTAGAAAAAATTCTGGCCAGCATGGGACTTTGAAAATTTTCGGCCAGGCGTCAGACTCAGAAAAAATTCTGGCCAGCATGGGACTTTGAAAATTTTCAGCCAGGCATCAGACTTAGAAAAAATTCTGGCCAGCATGGGACTTTGTAAATTTTCGGCCAGGCGTCAGACTTAGAAAAAATTCTGGCTAGCATGGGACTTTGAAAAAATTCTGGCCAGCATGGGACTTTGAAAATTTTCAGCCAGACATCAGACTTAGAAAAAATTCTGGCCAGCATGGGACTTTGAAAATTTTCGGCCAGGCGTCAGACTTAGAAAAAATTCTGGCCAGCATGGGACTTTGAAAATTTTCAGCCAGGCATCAGACTTAGAAAAAATTCTGGCCTACTTGGGACTTTGAAATATTTCAGGCAGGCGTCAGACTTAGAAAAAATCCTGGCAAGCATGGGACTTTGAAAAAATTCTGGCCAGCATGGGACTTTGAAAATTTTCGGCCAGGCGTCAGACTTAGAAAAAATTCTGGCCAGCATGGGACTTTGAAATATTTCAGGCAGGTGTCAGACTTAGAAAAAATTCTGGCCAGCATGGGACTTTGAAATATTTCAGGCAGGTGTCAGACTTAGAAAAAAATTCTGGCCAGCATGGGACTTTGAAAAAATTCTGGCCTTCATGGGACTTTGAAAAAATTCTGGCCAGGATTGGGACTTTGAAAATTTTCATCCAGGCATCAGACTTAGAAAAAATTCTGGCCAGGATTGGGACTTTGAAAATTTTCATCCAGGCATTAGACTTAGAAAAAATTCTGGCCAGCATGGGACTTTGAAAATTTTCAGCCAGGCATCAGACTTAGAAAAAATTCTGGCCAGCATGGGACTTTGAAAATTTTCAGCCAGGCATCAGACTTAGAAAAAATTCTGGCCAGCATGGGACTTTGAAAAAATTCTGGCCAGCATGGGACTTAGAAAAAATTCTGGCCTGCATGGGACTTTGAAATATTTCAGGCAGGTGTCAGACTTAGAAAAAATTCTGGCCAGCATGGGACTTTGAAAAAATTCTGGCCTTCATGGGACTTTGAAAAAATTCTGGCCAGGATTGGGACTTTGAAAATTTTCATCCAGGCATCAGACTTAGAAAAAATTCTGGCCAGCATGGGACTTTGAAAATTTTCAGCCAGGCATCAGACTTAGAAAAAATTCTGGCCAGCATGGGACTTTGAAAATTTTCAGCCAGGCATCAGACTTAGAAAAAATTCTGGCCAGCATGGGACTTTGAAAAAATTCTGGCCAGCATGGGACTTAGAAAAAATTCTGGCCTGCATGGGACTTTGAAATATTTAAGGCAGGTGTCAGACTTAGAAAAAATTCTGGCCAGCATGGGACTTTGAAATATTTCAGGCAGGCGTCAGACTTAGAAAAAATTCTGGCCAGCATGGGACTTTGAAAAAATTCTGGCCAGCATGGGACTTTGAAAATTTTTGGCCAAGCGTCAGACTTAGAAAAAATTCTGGCCTGCTTGGGACTTTGAAAAAATTCTGGCCAGCATGGGACTTTGAAAATTTTCGGCCAGGCGTCAGACTTAGAAAAAATTCTGGCCTGCATGGGACTTTGAAATATTTCAGGCAGGTGTCAGACTTAGAAAAAATTCTGGCCAGCATGGGACTTTGAACATTTTCAGCCAGGCATCAGACTTAGAAAAAATTCTGGCTAGCATGGGACTTAGAAAATTTTCCGCCAGGAGTCAGACTTAGAAAAAATTCTGGCCAGCATGGGACTTTGAAAATTTTCGGCCAGGCGTCAGACTCAGAAAAAATTCTGGCCAGCATGGGACTTTGAAAATTTTCGGCCAGGCGTCAGACTTAGAAAAAATTCTGGCCAGCATGGGACTTTGAAAATTTTCGGCCAGGCATCAGACTTAGAAAAAATTCTGGCCAGCATGGGACTTTGAAATATTTCAGGCAGGCGTCAGACTTAGAAAAAATTCTGGCCAGCATGGGACTTTGAAAAAATTCTGGCCAGCATGGGACTTTGAAAATTTTTGGCCAAGCGTCAGACTTAGAAAAAATTCTGGCCTGCTTGGGACTTTGAAAAAATTCTGGCCAGCATGGGACTTTGAAAATTTTCAGCCAGGCATCAGACTTAGAAAAAATTCTGGCCAGCATGGGACTTTGTAAATTTTCGGCCAGGCGTCAGACTTAGAAAAAATTCTGGCTAGCATGGGACTTTGAAAAAATTCTGGCCAGCATGGGACTTTGAAAATTTTCAGCCAGACATCAGACTTAGAAAAAATTCTGGCCAGCATGGGACTTTGAAAATTTTCGGCCAGGCGTCAGACTTAGAAAAAATTCTGGCCAGCATGGGACTTTGAAAATTTTCAGCCAGGCATCAGACTTAGAAAAAATTCTGGCCTACTTGGGACTTTGAAATATTTCAGGCAGGCGTCAGACTTAGAAAAAATCCTGGCAAGCATGGGACTTTGAAAAAATTCTGGCCAGCATGGGACTTTGAAAATTTTCGGCCAGGCGTCAGACTTAGAAAAAATTCTGGCCAGCATGGGACTTTGAAATATTTCAGGCAGGTGTCAGACTTAGAAAAAATTCTGGCCAGCATGGGACTTTGAAATATTTCAGGCAGGCGTCAGACTTAGAAAAAAATTCTGGCCAGCATGGGACTTTGAAAAAATTCTGGCCTTCATGGGACTTTGAAAAAATTCTGGCCAGGATTGGGACTTTGAAAATTTTCATCCAGGCATCAGACTTAGAAAAAATTCTGGCCAGCATGGGACTTTGAAAAAATTCTGGCCAGGATTGGGACTTTGAAAATTTTCATCCAGGCATTAGACTTAGAAAAAATTCTGGCCAGCATGGGACTTTGAAAATTTTCAGCCAGGCATCAGACTTAGAAAAAATTCTGGCCAGCATGGGACTTTGAAAATTTTCAGCCAGGCATCAGACTTAGAAAAAATTCTGGCCAGCATGGGACTTTGAAAAAATTCTGGCCAGCATGGGACTTAGAAAAAATTCTGGCCTGCATGGGACTTTGAAATATTTCAGGCAGGTGTCAGACTTAGAAAAAATTCTGGCCAGCATGGGACTTTGAAAAAATTCTGGCCTTCATGGGACTTTGAAAAAATTCTGGCCAGGATTGGGACTTTGAAAATTTTCATCCAGGCATCAGACTTAGAAAAAATTCTGGCCAGCATGGGACTTTGAAAATTTTCAGCCAGGCATCAGACTTAGAAAAAATTCTGGCCAGCATGGGACTTTGAAAATTTTCAGCCAGGCATCAGACTTAGAAAAAATTCTGGTCAGCATGGGACTTTGAAAAAATTCTGGCCAGCATGGGACTTAGAAAAAATTCTGGCCTGCATGGGACTTTGAAATATTTCAGGCAGGTGTCAGACTTAGAAAAAATTCTGGCCAGCATGGGACTTTGAAAATTTTCGGCCAGGCGTCAGACTTAGAAAAAATTCTGGCCTGCATGGGACTTTGAAATATTTCAGGCAGGTGTCAGACTTAGAAAAAATTCTGGCCAGCATGGGACTTTGAACATTTTCAGCCAGGCATCAGACTTAGAAAAAATTCTGGCTAGCATGGGACTTAGAAAATTTTCCGCCAGGAGTCAGACTTAGAAAAAATTCTCGCCTGCATGGGACTTTGAAATATTTCAGACAGGCGTCAGACTTAGAAAAAATTCTGGCCAGCATGGGACTTTGAAAATTTTCCGCCAGGAGTCAGACTTAGAAAAAATTCTGGCCTGCATGGGACTTTGAAATATTTCAGACAGGCGTCAGACTTAGAAAAAATTCTGGCCAGCATGGGACTTTGAAAATTTTCAGCCAGGAGTCAAACTTAGAAAAAATTCTGGCCAGCATGGGACTTTGAAATATTTCAGGCAGGTGTCAGACTTAGAAAAAATTCTGGCCAGCATGGGACTTTGAAATTTTTTGGCCAAGCATCAGACTTAGAAAAAATTCTGGCCTGCTTGGGACTTTTAAATATTTCAGGCAGGAGTCAGACTTAGAAAAAATTCTGGCCAGCATGGGACTTTGAAAAAATTCTGGCCAGCATGGGACTTTGAAAATTTTCGGCCAGGCGTCAGACTTAGAAAAAATTCTGGCCAGCATGGGACTTTGAAAATTTTCCGCCAGGAGTCAGACTTAGAAAAAATTCTGGCCTGCATGGGACTTTGAAATATTTCAGACAGGCGTCAGACTTAGGAAAAATTCTGGCCAGCATGGGACTTTGAAAATTTTCAGCCAGGAGTCAAACTTAGAAAAAATTCTGGCCAGCATGGGACTTTGAAATATTTCAGGCAGGTGTCAGACTTAGAAAAAATTCTGGCCTGCTTGGGACTTTGAAATATTTCAGGCAGGCGTCAGACTTAGAAAAAATTCTGGCCAGCATGGGACTTTGAAAATTTTTGGCCAAGTGTCAGACTTAGGAAAAATTCTGGCCAGCATGGGACTTAGAAAAAATTCTGGCCAGCATGGGACTTTGAAAATTTTCTGCCAGGCATCAGACTTAGAAAAAATTCTGGCCAGCATGGGACTTTGAAAAAATTCTGGCCAGCATGGGACTTTGAAAATTTTCAGCCAGGAGTCAAACTTAGAAAAAATTCTGGCCTGCTTGGGACTTTGAAATATTTCAGGGAGGCGTCAGACTTAGAAAAAATTCTGGCCAGCATGGGACTTTGAAAATTTTCAGCCAGGTATCAGACTTAGAAAAAATTCTGGCCTGCATGGGACTTTGAAATATTTCAGGCAGGCGTCAGACTTAGAAAAAATTCTGGCCAGCATGGGACTTTGAAAAGATTCTGGCCAGCATGGGACTTTGAAAAAATTCTGGCCAGCATGGGACTTTGAACATTTTCGGCCAGGCGTCAGACTTAGAAAAAATTCTGGCCAGCATGGGACTTTGAAATTTTTTGGCCAAGCATCAGACTTAGAAAAAATTCTGGCCTGCTTGGGACTTTGAAATATTTCAGGCAGGAGTCAGACTTAGAAAAAATTCTGGCCAGCATGGGACTTTGAAAAAATTCTGGCCAGCATGGGACTTTGAAAATTTTCAGCCAAGGCATCAGACTTAGAAAAAATTCTGGCCAGCATGGGACTTTGAAAATTTTCGGCCAGGCGTCAGACTTAGAAAAAATTCTGGCCAGCATGGGACTTTGAAAAAATTCTGGCCAGCATGTGACTTTGAAAATTTTCAGCCAGACATCAGACTTAGAAAAAATTCTGGCCAGCATGGGACTTTGAAAATTTTCAGCCAGGCATCAGACTTAGAAAAAATTCTGGCCAGCATGGGACTTTGAAAATTTTTAGCTAAGCGTCAGACTTAGAAAAAATTCTGGCCAGCATGGGACTTTGAAAAAATTCTGGACAGCATGGGACTTAGAAAAAATTCTGGCCTGCATGGGACTTTGAAAAAATTCTGGCCAGCATGTGACTTTGAAAATTTTCAGCCAGACATCAGACTTAGAAAAAATTCTGGCCAGCATGGGACTTTGAAATATTTCAGGCAGGTGTCAGACTTAGAAAAAATTCTGGCCAGCATGGGACTTTGAAAAAATTCTGGCCTGCTTGGGACTTTGAAATATTTCAGGCAGGAGTCAGACTCAGAAAAAATTCTGGCCAGCATGGGACTTTGAAAAAATTCTGGCCAGCATGGGACTTTGAAAAAATTCTGGACAGCATGGGACTTTGAAAATTTTCGGCCAGACGTCAGACTTAGAAAAAATTCTGGCCAGCATGGGACTTTGAAAATTTTCTGCCAGGCATCAGACTTAGAAAAAATTCTGGCCAGCATGGGACTTTGAAAAAATTCTGGCCAGCATGGGACTTTGAAAATTTTCAGCCAGGAGTCAAACTTAGAAAAAATTCTGGCCTGCTTGGGACTTTGAAATATTTCAGCCAGGTATCAGACTTAGAAAAAATTCTGGCCTGCATGGGACTTTGAAATATTTCAGGCAGGCGTCAGACTTAGAAAAAATTCTGGCCAGCATGGGACTTTGAAAATTTTCGGCCAGGCGTCAGACTTAGAAAAAATTCTGGCCTGCATGGGACTTTAAAATATTTCAGGCAGGTGTCAGACTTAGAAAAAATTCTGGCCTGCATGGGACTTTGAAATATTTCAGGCAGGCGTCAGACTTAGAAAAAATTCTGGCCAGCAAGGGAATTTGAAAATTTTCAGCCAGGCATCAGACTTAGAAAAAATTCTGGCCAGCATGGGACTTAGAAAAAATTCTGGCCAGCATGGGACTTTGAAAATTTTCGGCCAGGCGTCAGACTTAGAAAAAATTCTGGCCAGAATGGGACTTTGTAAATTTTCGGCCAGGCGTCAGGCTTAGAAAAAATTCTGGCCAGCATGGGACTTTGAAAATTTTCAGCCAGGCATCAGACTTAGAAAAAATTCTGGCCAGCATGGGACTTTGAAAATTTTCGGCCAGGCGTCAGACTTAGAAAAAATAATGGCCTGCATGGGACTTTGAAATATTTCAGGCAGGTGTCAGACTTAGAAAAAATCCTGGCCAGCATGGGACTTTGAAAAAATTCTGGCCTGCTTGGGACTTTGAAATATTTCAGGCAGGAGTCAGACTCAGAAAAAATTCTGGCCAGCATGGGACTTTGAAAAAATTCTGGCCAGCATGGGACTTTGAAAAAATTCTGGACAGCATGGGACTTTGAAAATTTTCGGCCAGGCGTCAGACTTAGAAAAAATTCTGGCCAGCATGGGACTTTGAAAATTTTCTGCCAGGCATCAGACTTAGAAAAAATTCTGGCCAGCATGGGACTTTGAAAAAATTCTGGCCAGCATGGGACTTTGAAAATTTTCAGCCAGGAGTCAAACTTAGAAAAAATTCTGGCCTGCTTGGGACTTTGAAATATTTCAGGGAGGCGTCAGACTTAGAAAAAATTCTGGCCAGCATGGGACTTTGAAAATTTTCAGCCAGGTATCAGACTTAGAAAAAATTCTGGCCTGCATGGGACTTTGAAATATTTCAGGCAGGCGTCAGACTTAGAAAAAATTCTGGCCAGCATGGGACTTTGAAAATTTTCAGCCAATGCATCAGACTTAGAAAAAATTCTGGCCAGCATGGGACTTTGAAAATTTTCGGCCAGGCGTCAGACTTAGAAAAAATTCTGGCCTGCATGGGACTTTGAAATATTTCAGGCAGGCGTCAGACTTAGAAAAAATTCTGGCCAGCAAGGGAATTTGAAAATTTTCAGCCAGGCATCAGACTTAGAAAAAATTCTGGCCAGCATGGGACTTAGAAAAAATTCTGGCCAGCATGGGACTTTGAAAATTTTCGGCCAGGCGTCAGACTTAGAAAAAATTCTGGCCAGAATGGGACTTTGTAAATTTTCGGCCAGGCGTCAGGCTTAGAAAAAATTCTGGCCAGCATGGGACTTTGAAAATTTTCAGCCAGGCATCAGACTTAGAAAAAATTCTGGCCAGCATGGGACTTTGAAAATTTTCGGCCAGGCGTCAGACTTAGAAAAAATTCTGGCCTGCATGGGACTTTGAAATATTTCAGGCAGGTGTCAGACTTAGAAAAAATCCTGGCCAGCATGGGACTTTGAAAATTTTCGGCCAGGCATCAGACTTAGAAAAAATTCTGGCCAGCATGGGACTTTGAAAAAATTCTGGCCAGCATGGGACTTTGAAAATTTTCGGCCAGGCGTCAGACTTAGAAAAAATTCTGGCCAGCATGGGACTGAAAATTTTCGGCCAGGCGCTAGACTTAGAAAAAATTCTGGCCTGCATGGGACTTTGAAATATGTCAGGCAGGCGTCAGACTTAGAAAAAATTCTGGCCAGCATGGGACTTTGAAAATTTTCAGCCAGGCATCAGACTTAGAAAAAATTCTGGACAGCATGGGACTTTGAAAATTTTCGGCCAGGCGTCAGACTTAGAAAAAATTCTGGCCAGCATGGGACTTTGAAAATTTTTGGCCAAGTGTCAGACTTAGAAAAAATTCTGGCCAGCATGGGACTTTGAAAAGATTCTGGCCAGCATGGGACTTTGAAAAAATTCTGGCCAGCATGGGACTTTGAACATTTTCGGCCAGGCGTCAGACTTAGAAAAAATTCTGGCCTGCATGGGACTTTGAAATATTTCAGGCAGGTGTCAGACTTAGAAAAAATTCTGGCCTGCATGGGACTTTGAAAATTTTCAGCCAGGCATCAGACTTAGAAAAAATTCTGGCCAGCATGGGACTTTGAAATATTTCAGGCAGGTGTCAGACTTAGAACAAATTCTGGACAGCATGGAACTTTGAAAATTTTCGGCCAGGCGTCAGACTTAGAAAAAATTCTGGCCAGCATGGGACTTTGAAAAAATTCTGGCCTGCTTGGGACTTTGAAATATTTCAGGCAGGAGTCAGACTCAGAAAAAATTCTGGCCAGCATGGGACTTTGAAAAAATTCTGGCCAGCATGGGACTTTGAAAAAATTCTGGACAGCATGGGACTTTGAAAATTTTCGGCCAGACGTCAGACTTAGAAAAAATTCTGGCCAGCATGGGACTTTGAAAATTTTCTGCCAGGCATCAGACTTAGAAAAAATTCTGGCCAGCATGGGACTTTGAAAAAATTCTGGCCAGCATGGGACTTTGAAAATTTTCAGCCAGGAGTCAAACTTAGAAAAAATTCTGGCCTGCTTGGGACTTTGAAATATTTCAGGGAGGCGTCAGACTTAGAAAAAATTCTGGCCAGCATGGGACTTTGAAAATTTTCAGCCAGGTATCAGACTTAGAAAAAATTCTGGCCTGCATGGGACTTTGAAATATTTCAGGCAGGCATCAGACTTAGAAAAAATTCTGGCCAGCATGGGACTTAGAAAAAATTCTGGCCAGCATGGGACTTTGAAAATTTTCGGCCAGGCGTCAGACTTAGAAAAAATTCTGGCCAGAATGGTACTTTGTAAATTTTCGGCCAGGCGTCAGGCTTAGAAAAAATTCTGGCCAGCATGGGACTTTGAAAATTTTCAGCCAGGCATCAGACTTAGAAAAAATTCTGGCCAGCATGGGACTTTGAAAATTTTCGGCCAGGCGTCAGACTTAGAAAAAATTCTGGCCTGCATGGGACTTTGAAATATTTCAGGCAGGTGTCAGACTTAGAAAAAATCCTGGCCAGCATGGGACTTTGAAAATTTTCGGCCAGGCATCAGACTTAGAAAAAATTCTGGCCAGCATGGGACTTAGAAAAAATTCTGGCCAGCATGGGACTTTGAAAATTTTCGGCCAGGCGTCAGACTTAGAAAAAATTCTGGCCAGCATGGGACTTTGAAAAAATTCTGGCCAGCATGGGACTGAAAATTTTCGGCCAGGCGCTAGACTTAGAAAAAATTCTGGCCTGCATGGGACTTTGAAATATGTCAGGCAGGCGTCAGACTTAGAAAAAATTCTGGCCAGCATGGGACTTTGAAAATTTTCAGCCAGGCATCAGACTTAGAAAAAATTCTGGACAGCATGGGACTTTGAAAATTTTCGGCCAGGCGTCAGACTTAGAAAAAATTCTGGCCAGCATGGGACTTTGAAAATTTTTGGCCAAGTGTCAGACTTAGAAAAAATTCTGGCCAGCATGGGACTTTGAAAATTTTTAGCTAAGCGTCAGACTTAGAAAAAATTCTGGCCAGCATGGGACTTTGAAAAAATTCTGGCCAGCATGGGACTTTGAACATTTTCGGCCAGGCGTCAGACTTAGAAAAAATTCTGGCCTGCATGGGACTTTGAAATATTTCAGGCAGGTGTCAGACTTAGAAAAAATTCTGGCCTGCATGGGACTTTGAAAATTTTTGGCCAAGTGTCAGACTTAGAAAAAATTCTGGCCAGCATGGGACTTTGAAAAGATTCTGGCCAGCATGGGACTTTGAAAAAATTCTGGCCTGCATGGGACTTTGAAATATTTCAGGCAGGCGTCAGACTTAGAAAAAATTCTGGCCTGCATGGGACTTTGAAATATTTCAGGCAGGTGTCAGACTTAGAAAAAATTCTGGCCAGCATGGGACTTTGAAAATTTTCAGCCAGGCATCAGACTTAGAAAAAATTCTGGCCTGCATGGGACTTTGAAATATTTCAGGCAGGCGTCAGACTTAGAAAAAATTCTGGCCAGCAAGGGAATTTGAAAATTTTCCGCCAGGAGTCAGACTTAGAAAAAATTCTGGCCTGCATGGGACTTTGAAATATTTCAGACAGGCGTCAGACTTAGAAAAAATTCTGGCCAGCATGGGACTTTGAAAATTTTCGGCCAGGCGTCAGACTTAGAAAAAATTCTGGACAGCATGGGACTTTGAAAATTTTCGGCCAGGCGTCAGACTTAGAAAAAATTCTGGCCAGCATGGGACTTTGAAAATTTTTGGCCAAGTGTCAGACTTAGAAAAAATTCTGGCCAGCATGGGACTTTGAAAATTTTTAGCTAAGCGTCAGACTTAGAAAAAATTCTGGCCAGCATGGGACTTTGAAAATTTTTGGCCAAGTGTCAGACTTAGAAAAAATTCTGGCCAGCATGGGACTTTGAAAAAATTCTGGACAGCATGGGACTTTGAAAAAATTCTGGCCAGCATGGGACTTTGAACATTTTCGGCCAGGCGTCAGACTTAGAAAAAATTCTGGCCTGCATGGGACTTTGAAATATTTCAGGCAGGTGTCAGACTTAGAAAAAATTCTGGCCTGCATGGGACTTTGAAATATTTCAGACAGGCGTCAGACTTAGGAAAAATTCTGGCCAGCATGGGACTTTGAAAATTTTCAGCCAGGAGTCAAACTTAGAAAAAATTCTGGCCAGCATGGGACTTTGAACATTTTCAGCCAGGCATCAGACTTAGAAAAAATTATGGCTAGCATGGGACTTAGAAAATTTTCCGCCAGGAGTCAGACTTAGAAAAAATTCTGGCCTGCATGGGACTTTGAAATATTTCAGACAGGAGTCAAACTTAGAAAAAATTCTGGCCAGCATGGGACTTTGAAATATTTCAGGCAGGTGTCAGACTTAGAAAAAATTCTGGCCAGCATGGGACTTTGAAATTTTTTGGCCAAGCATCAGACTTAGAAAAAATTCTGGCCTGCTTGGGACTTTTAAATATTTCAGGCAGGAGTCAGACTTAGAAAAAATTCTGGCCAGCATGGGACTTTGAAAAAATTCTGGCCAGCATGGGACTTTGAAAATTTTCAGCCAAGGCATCAGACTTAGAAAAAATTCTGGCCAGCATGGGACTTTGAAAATTTTCGGCCAGGCGTCAGACTTAGAAAAAATTCTGGCCTGCATGGGACTTTGAAATATTTCAGACAGGCGTCAGACTTAGAAAAAATTCTGGCCAGCATGGGACTTTGAAAATTTTCCGCCAGGAGTCAGACTTAGAAAAAATTCTGGCCTGCATGGGACTTTGAAATATTTCAGACAGGCGTCAGACTTAGGAAAAATTCTGGCCAGCATGGGACTTTGAAAATTTTCAGCCAGGAGTCAAACTTAGAAAAAATTCTGGCCAGCATGGGACTTTGAAATATTTCAGGCAGGTGTCAGACTTAGAAAAAATTCTGGCCTGCTTGGGACTTTGAAATATTTCAGGCAGGCGTCAGACTTAGAAAAAATTCTGGCCAGCATGGGACTTTGAAAATTTTTGGCCAAGTGTCAGACTTAGGAAAAATTCTGGCCAGCATGGGACTTTGAAAATTTTCGGCCAGGCGTCAGACTTAGAAAAAATTCTGGCCAGCATGGGACTTTGAAAATTTTCAGCCAGGCATCAGACTTAGAAAAAATTCTGGCCAGCATGGGACTTTGAAAATTTTTAGCTAAGCGTCAGACTTAGAAAAAATTCTGGCCAGCATGGGACTTTGAAAAAATTCTGGACAGCATGGGACTTTGAAAAAAATCTGGCCAGCATGGGACTTTGAAAATTTTCAGCCAGGCATCAGACTTAGAAAAAATTCTGGCCTGCATGGGACTTTGAAAAAATTCTGGCCAGCATGTGACTTTGAAAATTTTCAGCCAGACATCAGACTTAGAAAAAATTCTGGCCAGCATGGGACTTTGAAATATTTCAGGCAGGTGTCAGACTTAGAAAAAATTCTGGACAGCATGGGACTTTGAAAATTTTCGGCCAGGCGTCAGACTTAGAAAAAATTCTGGCCAGCATGGGACTTTGAAAAAATTCTGGCCTGCTTGGGACTTTGAAATATTTCAGGCAGGAGTCAGACTCAGAAAAAATTCTGGCCAGCATGGGACTTTGAAAAAATTCTGGCCAGCATGGGACTTTGAAAAAATTCTGGACAGCATGGGACTTTGAAAATTTTCGGCCAGACGTCAGACTTAGAAAAAATTCTGGCCAGCATGGGACTTTGAAAATTTTCTGCCAGGCATCAGACTTAGAAAAAATTCTGGCCAGCATGGGACTTTGAAAAAATTCTGGCCAGCATGGGACTTTGAAAATTTTCAGCCAGGAGTCAAACTTAGAAAAAATTCTGGCCTGCTTGGGACTTTGAAATATTTCAGCCAGGTATCAGACTTAGAAAAAATTCTGGCCTGCATGGGACTTTGAAATATTTCAGGCAGGCGTCAGACTTAGAAAAAATTCTGGCCAGCATGGGACTTTGAAAATTTTCAGCCAATGCATCAGACTTAGAAAAAATTCTGGCCAGCATGGGACTTTGAAAATTTTCGGCCAGGCGTCAGACTTAGAAAAAATTCTGGCCTGCATGGGACTTTGAAATATTTCAGGCAGGTGTCAGACTTAGAAAAAATTCTGGCCTGCATGGGACTTTGAAATATTTCAGGCAGGCGTCAGACTTAGAAAAAATTCTGGCCAGCAAGGGAATTTGAAAATTTTCAGCCAGGCATCAGACTTAGAAAAAATTCTGGCCAGCATGGGACTTAGAAAAAATTCTGGCCAGCATGGGACTTTGAAAATTTTCGGCCAGGCGTCAGACTTAGAAAAAATTCTGGCCAGAATGGGACTTTGTAAATTTTCGGCCAGGCGTCAGGCTTAGAAAAAATTCTGGCCTGCTTGGGACTTTGAAATATTTCAGGCAGGAGTCAGACTCAGAAAAAATTCTGGCCAGCATGGGACTTTGAAAAAATTCTGGCCAGCATGGGACTTTGAAAAAATTCTGGACAGCATGGGACTTTGAAAATTTTCGGCCAGGCGTCAGACTTAGAAAAAATTCTGGCCAGAATGGGACTTTGAAAATTTTCAGCCAGGCATCAGACTTAGAAAAAATTCTGGCCAGCATGGGACTTTGAAAATTTTCGGCCAGGCGTCAGACTTAGAAAAAATTCTGGCCTGCATGGGACTTTGAAATATTTCAGGCAGGTGTCAGACTTAGAAAAAATCCTGGCCAGCATGGGACTTTGAAAATTTTCGGCCAGGCATCAGACTTAGAAAAAATTCTGGCCAGCATGGGACTTTGAAAAAATTCTGGCCAGCATGGGACTTTGAAAATTTTCGGCCAGGCGTCAGACTTAGAAAAAATTCTGGCCAGCATGGGACTTTGAAAAAATTCTGGCCAGCATGGGACTTTGAAAATTTTCAGCCAGACATCAGACTTAGAAAAAATTCTGGCCAGCATGGGACTTTGAAAATTTTCGGCCAGGCGTCAGACTTAGAAAAAATTCTGGCCAGCATGGGACTTTGAAAAAATTCTGGCCAGCATGTGACTTTGAAAATTTTCAGCCAGACATCAGACTTAGAAAAAATTCTGGCCAGCATGGGACTTTGAAAATTTTCGGCCAGGCGTCAGACTTAGAAAAAATTCTGGCCAGCATGGGACTTTGAAAATTTTCAGCCAGGCATCAGACTTAGAAAAAATTCTGGCCAACATGGGACTTTGAAAATTTTCAGCCAGACATCAGACTTAGAAAAAATTCTGGCCAGCATGGGACTTTGAAAATTTTCGGCCAGGCGTCAGACTTAGAAAAAATTCTGGCCAGCATGGGACTTTGAAAATTTTCAGCCAGGCATCAGACTTAGAAAAAATTCTGGCCAGCATGGGACTTTGAAAATTTTCGGCCAGGCGTCAGACTTAGAAAAAATTCTGGCCAGCATGGGACTTTGAAAATTTTCAGCCAGGCATCAGACTTAGAAAAAATTCTGGCCAGCATGGGACTTTGAAATATTTCAGGCAGGTGTCAGACTTAGAAAAAATCCTGGCCAGCATGGGACTTTGAAAAAATTCTGGCCTGCTTGGGACTTTGAAATATTTCAGGCAGGAGTCAGACTCAGAAAAAATTCTGGCCAGCATGGGACTTTGAAAAAATTCTGGCCAGCATGGGACTTTGAAAAAATTCTGGACAGCATGGGACTTTGAAAATTTTCTGCCAGGCATCAGACTTAGAAAAAATTTTGGCCAGCATGGGACTTTGAAAAAATTCTGGCCAGCATGGGACTTTGAAAATTTTCAGCCAGGCGTCAGACTTAGAAAAAATTCTGGCCTGCATGGGACTTTGAAATATTTCAGGGAGGCGTCAGACTTAGAAAAAATTCTGGCCAGCATGGGACTTTGAAAATTTTCAGCCAATGCATCAGACTTAGAAAAAATTCTGGCCAGCATGGGACTTTGAAAATTTTCGGCCAGGCGTCAGACTTAGAAAAAATTCTGGCCTGCATGGGACTTTGAAATATTTCAGGCAGGTGTCAGACTTAGAAAAAATTCTGGCCAGCATGGGACTTTGAAAATTTTCAGCCAGGCATCAGACTTAGAAAAAATTCTGGCCAGCATGGGACTTTGAAAAAATTCTGGCCAGCATGGGACTTTGAAAATTTTCAGCCAAGGCATCAGACTTAGAAAAAATTCTGGCCAGCATGGGACTTTTAAAATTTTCGGTCAGGCGTCAGACTTAGAAAAAATTCTGGCCAGCATGGGACTTTGAAAAAATTCTGGCCAGCATGTGACTTTGAAAATTTTCAGCCAGACATCAGACTTAGAAAAAATTCTGGCCAGCATGGGACTTTGAAAATTTTCGGCCAGGCGTCAGACTTAGAATAAATTCTGGCCTGCATGGGACTTTGAAAATTTTCAGCCAGGCATCAGACTTAGAAAAAATTCTGGCCAGCATGGGAGTTTGAAATATTTCAGGCAGGTGTCAGACTTAGAAAAAATTCTGGACAGCATGGGACTTTGAAAAAATTTCAGGCAGGCATCAGACTTAGAAAAAATTCTGGCCAGCATGGGACTTTGAAAAAATTCTGGCCTGCATGGGACTTTGAAATATTTCAGGCAGGTGTCAGACTTAGAAAAAATTCTGGCCAGCATGGGACTTTGAAATTTTTTGGCCAAGCATCAGACTTAGAAAAAATTCTGGCCTGCTTGGGACTTTGAAATATTTCAGGCAGGAGTCAGACTTAGAAAAAATTCTGGCCAGCATGGGACTTTGAAAAAATTCTGGCCAGCATGGGACTTTGAAAATTTTCAGCCAGACATCAGACTTAGAAAAAATTCTGGCCAGCATGGGACTTTGAAATATTTCAGGCATGTGTCAGACTTAGAAAAAATCCTGGCCAGCATGGGACTTTGAAAAAATTCTGGCCAGCATGGGACTTTGAAAAAATTCTGGACAGCATGGGACTTTGAAAATTTTCGGCCAGGCGTCAGACTTTGAAAATTTTCTGCCAGGCATCAGACTTAGAAAAAATTTTGGCCAGCATGGGACTTTGAAAAAATTCTGGCCAGCATGGGACTTTGAAAATTTTCAGCCAGGAGTCAAACTTAGAAAAAATTCTGGCCTGCTTGGGACTTTGAAATATTTCAGGGAGGCGTCAGACTTAGAAAAAATTCTGGCCAGCATGGGACTTTGAAAATTTTCAGCCAATGCATCAGACTTAGAAAAAATTCTGGCCAGCATGGGACTTTGAAAATTTTCGGCCAGGCGTCAGACTTAGAAAAAATTCTGGCCTGCATGGGACTTTGAAATATTTCAGGCAGGTGTCAGACTTAGAAAAAATTCTGGCCTGCATGGGACTTTGAAATATTTCAGGCAGGTGTCAGACTTAGAAAAAATTCTGGCCAGCATGGGACTTTGAAAATTTTCAGCCAGGCATCAGACTTAGAAAAAATTCTGGCCAGCATGGGACTTTGAAAAAATTCTGGCCAGCATGGGACTTTGAAAATTTTCAGCCAAGGCATCAGACTTAGAAAAAATTCTGGCCAGCATGGGACTTTGAAAATTTTCGGCCAGGCGTCAGACTTAGAAAAAAATCTGGCCAGCATGGGACTTTGAAAAAATTCTGGCCAGCATGGGACTTTGAAAAAATTCTGGACAGCATGGGACTTTGAAAATTTTCGGCCAGGCATCAGACTTAGAAAAAATTTTGGCCAGCATGGGACTTTGAAAAAATTCTGGCCAGCATGGGACTTTGAAAATTTTCAGCCAGGAGTCAAACTTAGAAAAAATTCTGGCCTGCTTGGGACTTTGAAATATTTCAGGGAGGAGTCAGACTCAGAAAAAATTCTGGCCAGCATGGGACTTTGAAAAAATTCTGGCCAGCATGGGACTTTGAAAAAATTCTGGACAGCATGGGACTTTGAAAATTTTCGGCCAGGCGTCAGACTTTGAAAATTTTCTGCCAGGCATCAGACTTAGAAAAAATTCTGGCCAGCATGGGACTTTGAAAATTTTCAGCCAATGCATCAGACTTAGAAAAAATTCTGGCCTGCATGGGACTTTGAACATTTTCGGGCAGGCGTCAGACTTAGAAAAAATTCTGGCCAGCATGGGACTTTGAAATATTTCAGGCAGGTGTCAGACTTAGAAAAAATTCTGGCCTGCATGGGACTTTGAAAATTTTTGGCCAAGTGTCAGACTTAGAAAAAATTCTGGCCAGCATGGGACTTTGAAAAGATTCTGGCCAGCATGGGACTTTGAAAAAATTCTGGCCAGCATGGGACTTTGAAAATTTTCGGCCAGGCGTCAGACTTAGAAAAAATTCTGGCCAGCATGGGACTTTGAAAAAATTCTGGCCAGCATGGGACTTTGAAAATTTTCGGCCAGGCGTCAGACTTAGAAAAAATTCTGGCCAGCATGGGACTTTGAAAAAATTCTGGCCAGCATGGGACTTTGAAAATTTTTGGCCAAGTGTCAGACTTAGAAAAAATTCTGGCCAGCATGGGACTTTGAAAAGATTCTGGCCAGCATGGGACTTTGAAAAAATTCTGGCCAGCATGGGACTTTGAACATTTTCGGCCAGGCGTCAGACTTAGAAAAAATTCTGGCCTGCATGGGACTTTGAAATATTTCAGGCAGGTGTCAGACTTAGAAAAAATTCTGGCCTGCATGGGACTTTGAAAATTTTTGGCCAAGTGTCAGACTTAGAAAAAATTCTGGCCAGCATGGGACTTTGAAAAGATTCTGGCCAGCATGGGACTTTGAAAAAATTCTGGCCAGCATGGGACTTTGAAAATTTTCGGCCAGGCGTCAGACTTAGAAAAAATTCTGGCCAGCATGGGACTTTGAAATATTTCAGGCAGGAGTCAGACTCAGAAAAAATTCTGGCCAGCATGGGACTTTGAAAAAATTCTGGCCAGCATGGGACTTTGAAAAAATTCTGGACAGCATGGGACTTTGAAAATTTTCGGCCAGGCGTCAGACTTAGAAAAAATTCTGGCCGGCATGGGACTTTGAAAATTTTCTGCCAGGCATCAGACTTAGAAAAAATTCTGGCCAGCATGGGACTTTGAAAAAATTCTGGCCAGCATGGGACTTTGAAAATTTTCAGCCAGGAGTCAAACTTAGAAAAAATTCTGGCCTGCTTGGGACTTTGAAATATTTCAGGGAGGCGTCAGACTTAGAAAAAATTCTGGCCAGCATGGGACTTTGAAAATTTTCGGCCAGGCATCAGACTTAGAAAAAATTCTGGCCAGCATGGGACTTAGAAAAAATTCTGGCCAGCATGGGACTTTGAAAATTTTCGGCCAGGCGTCAGACTTAGAAAAAATTCTGGCCAGCATGGGACTTTGAAAAAATTCTGGCCAGCATGGGACTTTGAAAATTTTCGGCCAGGCGCTAGACTTAGAAAAAATTCTGGCCTGCATGGGACTTTGAAAATTTTCAGCCAGGCATCAGACTTAGAAAAAATTCTGGCCTGCATGGGACTTTGAAATATTTCAGGCAGGCGTCAGACTTAGAAAAAATTCTGGCCAGCAAGGGAATTTGAAAATTTTCCGCCAGGAGTCAGACTTAGAAAAAATTCTGGCCAGCATGGGACTTTGAAAATTTTCGGCCAGGCGCTAGACTTAGAAAAAATTCTGGCCTGCATGGGACTTTGAAATATGTCAGGCAGGTGTCAGACTTAGAAAAAATTCTGGCCAGCATGGGACTTTGAAAATTTTCAGCCAGGAGTCAAACTTGGAGAAAATTCTGGCCAGCATGGGACTTTGAAATATTTCAGGCAGGTGTCAGACTTAGAAAAAATTCTGGCCAACATGGGACTTTGAAAATTTTTGGCCAAGCGTCAGACTTAGAAAAAATTCTGGCCTGCTTGGGACTTTGAAAATTTTCGGCCAGGCGTCAGACTTAGAAAAAATTCTGGCCAGCATGGGACTTTGAAAAAATTCTGGCCAGCATGTGACTTTGAAAATTTTCAGCCAGACATCAGACTTAGAAAAAATTCTGGCCAGCATGGGATTTGAAAATTTTCGGCCAGGCGTCAGACTTAGAAAAAATTCTGGCCAGCATGGGACTTTGAAAATTTTTGGCCAAGTGTCAGACTTAGAAAAAATTCTGGCCAGCATGGGACTTTGAAAAAATTCTGGACAGCATGGGACTTTGAAAATTTTCGGCCAGGCGTCAGACTTAGAAAAAATTCTGGCCAGCATGGGACTTTGAAAAAATTCTGGCCAGCATGGGACTTTGAAAAAATTCTGGCCAGCATGGGACTTTGAAAATTTTCGGCCAGGCGCTAGACTTAGAAAAAATTCTGGCCTGCATGGGACTTTGAAAATTTTTGGCCAAGTGTCAGACTTAGAAAAAATTCTGGCCAGCATGGGACTTTGAAAAGATTCTGGCCAGCATGGGACTTTGAAAAAATTCTGGCCAGCATGGGACTTTGAAAATTTTCGGCCAGGCGTCAGACTTAGAAAAAATTCTGGCCTGCATGGGACTTTGAAATATTTCAGGCAGGTGTCAGACTTAGAAAAAATTCTGGACAGCATGGGACTTTGAAAATTTTGAGCCAGGCATCAGACTTAGAAAAAATTCTGGCCAGCATGGGACTTTGAAAAAATTCTGGCCAGCATGGGACTTTGAAAATTTTCAGCCAAGGCATCAGACTTAGAAAAAATTCTGGCCAGCATGGGACTTTGAAAATTTTCGGCCAGGCGTCAGACTTAGAAAAAATTCTGGCCAGCATGGGACTTTGAAAAAATTCTGGCCAGCATGTGACTTTGAAAATTTTCAGCCAGACATCAGACTTAGAAAAAATTCTGGCCAGCATGGGATTTGAAAATTTTCGGCCAGGCGTCAGACTTAGAAAAAATTCTGGCCAGCATGGGACTTTGAAAATTTTCGGTCAGGTGTCAGACTTAGAAAAAATTCTGGCCAGCATGGGACTTTGAAAAAATTCTGGCCAGCATGTGACTTTGAAAATTTTCAGCCAGACATCAGACTTAGAAAAAATTCTGGCCAGCATGGGACTTTGAAAATTTTCGGCCAGGTGTCAGACTTAGAAAAAATTCTGGTCAGCATGGGACTTTGAAAATTTTCAGCCAGGCATCAGACTTAGAAAAAATTCTGGCCAGCATGGGACTTTGAAAATTTTCAGCCAGGCATCAGACTTTGAAAAAATTCTGGCCAACATGGGACTTTGAAAATTTTCGGCCAGGCGTCAGACTTAGAAAAAATTCTGGCCTGCATGGGACTTTGAAAATTTTCAGCCAGGCGTCAGACTTAGAAAAAATTCTGGCCTGCATGGGACTTTGAAAATTTTCAGCCAGGCATCAGAATTAGAAAAAATTCTGGCCAGCATGGGACTTTGAAAAAATTCTGGACAGCATGGGACTTAGAAAAAATTCTGGCCAGCATGGGACTTTGAAAATTTTCAGCCAGGTATCAGACTTAGAAAAAATTCTGGCCAGCATGGGACTTTGAAATATTTCAGGCAGGTGTCATACTTAGAAAAAATTCTGGACAGCATGGGACTTTGAAAATTTTCGGCCAGGCGTCAGACTTAGAAAAAATTCTGGCCAGCATGGGACTTTGAAAAAATTTCAGGCAGGCATCAGACTTAGAAAAAATTCTGGCCAGCATGGGACTTTGAAAAAATTCTGGCCTGCTTGGGACTTTGAAATATTTCAGGCAGGAGTCAGACTCAGAAAAAATTCTGGCCAGCATGGGACTTTGAAAAAATTCTGGCCAACATGGGACTTTGAAAAAATTCTGGCCAGCATGGGACTTTGAAAATTTTCTGCCAGGCATCAGACTTAGAAAAAATTCTGGCCAGCATGGGACTTTGAAAAAATTCTGGCCAGCATAGGACTTTGAAAATTTTCGGCCAGGTGTCAGACTTAGAAAAAATTCTGGCCAGCATGGGACTTTGAAAATTTTCAGCCAGGCATCAGAATTAGAAAAAATTCTGGCCAGCATGGGACTTTGAAAATTTTCGGCCAGGCGTCAGACTTAGAAAAAATTCTGGCCAGCAAGGGAATTTGAAAATTTTCCGCCAGGAGTCAGACTTAGAAAAAATTCTGGCCAGCATGGGACTTTGAAAATTTTCAGCCAGGAGTCAAACTTGGAGAAAATTCTGGCCAGCATGGGACTTTGAACATTTTCGGCCAGGCGTCAGACTTAGAAAAAATTTTGGCCAGCATGGGACTTTGAAATTTTTTGGCCAAGCGTCAGACTTAGAAAAAATTCTGGCCTGCTTGGGACTTTGAAATATTTTTGGCCAGCATGGGACTTTGAACATTTTTGGCCAGGCGTCAGACTTAGAAAAAATTCTGGCCAGCATGGGACTTTGAAAATTTTCAGCCAGGCATCAGAATTAGAAAAAATTCTGGCCTTCTTGGGACTTTGAAATATTTCAGGCAGGCGTCAGACTTAGAAAAAATTCTAGCCAGCATGGGACTTTGAAAATTTTTGGCCAAGCGTCAGACTTAGAAAAAATTCTGGCCAGCATGGGACTTTGAAAATTTTTGGCCAAGTGTCAGACTTAGAAAAAATTCTGGCCTGCTTGGGACTTAGAAAAAATTCTGGCCTGCATGGGACTTTGAAATATTTCAGGCAGGTGTCAGACTTAGAAAAAATTCTGACCAGCATGGGACTTTGAAAATTTTCGGCCAGGCGTCAGACTTAGAAAAAATTCTGGCCTGCATGGGACTTTGAAATATTTCAGGCAGGTGTCAGACTTAGAAAAAATTCTGGCCAGCATGGGACTTTGAAAATTTTCAGCCAGGCATCAAACTTAGAAAAAATTCTGGCCTGCATGGGACTTTGAAATATTTCAGGAAGGCGTCAGACTTAGAAAAAATTCTGGCCAGCAAGGGAATTTGAAAATTTTCCGCCAGGAGTCAGACTTAGAAAAAATTCTGGCCTGCATGGGACTTTGAAATATTTCAGGCAGGTGTCAGACTTAGAAAAAATTCTGGCCAGCATGGGACTTTGAAATATTTCAGGCAGGCGTCAGACTTAGAAAAAATTCTGGCCAGCATGGGACTTTGAAAAAATTCTGGCCAGCATGGGACTTTGAACATTTTTTGGCCAAGTGTCAGACTTAGAAAAAATTCTGGCCAGCATGGGACTTTGAAAAGATTCTGGCCAGCATGGGACTTTGAAAAAATTCTGGCCAGCATGGGACTTTGAAAATTTTCGGCCAGGCGTCAGACTTAGAAAAAATTCTGGCCAGCAAGGGAATTTGAAAATTTTCAGGCAGGTGTCAGACTTAGAAAAAATTCTGGCCAACATGGGACTTTGAAAATTTTTGGCCAAGCGTCAGACTTAGAAAAAATTCTGGCCAGCATGGGACTTTGAAAATTTTCAGCCAGGCATCAGAATTAGAAAAAATTCTGGCCAGCATGGGACTTTGACATTTTTTGGCCAAGCGTCAGACTTAGAAAAAATTCTGGCCTTCTTGGGACTTTGAAATATTTCAGGCAGGTGTCAGACTTAGAAAAAATTCTGGCCTGCATGGGACTTTGAAAATTTTTGGCCAAGTGTCAGACTTAGAAAAAATTCTGGCCAGCATGGGACTTTGAAAAGATTCTGGCCAGCATGGGACTTTGAAAAAATTCTGGCCAGCATGGGACTTTGAAATATTTCAGGCAGGTGTCAGACTTAGAAAAAATTCTGGCCAGCATGGGACTTTGAAAATTTTCGGCCAGGCGTCAGACTTAGAAAAAATTCTGGCCTGCATGGGACTTTGAAATATTTCAGGCAGGTGTCAGACTTAGAAAAAATTCTGGCCAGCATGGGACTTTGAAAAGATTCTGGCCAGCATGGGACTTTGAAAAAATTCTGGCCAGCATGGGACTTAGAAAAAATTCTGGCCTGCATGGGACTTTGAAATATTTCAGGCAGGTGTCAGACTTAGAAAAAATTCTGGCCAGCATGGGACTTTGAAAATTTTCGGCCAGGCGTCAGACTTAGAAAAAATTCTGGCCTGCATGGGACTTTGAAATATTTCAGGCAGGTGTCAGACTTAGAAAAAATTCTGGCCAGCATGGGACTTTGAACATTTTCAGCCAGGCATCAGACTTAGAAAAAATTCTGGCTAGCATGGGACTTAGAAAATTTTCCGCCAGGAGTCAGACTTAGAAAAAATTCTGGCCTGCATGGGACTTTGAAATATTTCAGACAGGCGTCAGACTTAGAAAAAATTCTGGCCAGCATGGGACTTTGAACATTTTCAGCCAGGCATCAGACTTAGAAAAAATTCTGGCTAGCATGGGACTTAGAAAATTTTCCGCCAGGAGTCAGACTTAGAAAAAATTCTGGCCTGCATGGGACTTTGAAATATTTCAGACAGGCGTCAGACTTAGAAAAAATTCTGGCCAGCATGGGACTTTGAAATATTTCAGGCAGGTGGCAGACTTAGAAAAAATTCTGGCCAGCATGGGACTTTGAAATTTTTTGGCCAAGCATCAGACTTAGAAAAAATTCTGGCCTGCTTGGGACTTTGAAATATTTCAGGCAGGAGTCAGACTTTGAAAAAATTCTGGCCAGCATGGGACTTTGAAAATTTTCAGCCAAGGCATCAGACTTAGAAAAAATTCTGGCCAGCATGGGACTTTGAAAATTTTCGGCCAGGCGTCAGACTTAGAAAAAATTCTGGCCAGCATGGGACTTTGAAAAAATTCTGGACAGCATGGGACTTTGAAAATTTTCGGCCAGGCGTCAGACTTAGAAAAAATTCTGGCCAGCATGGGACTTTGAAAAAATTCTGGCCAGCATGGGACTTTGAAAATTTTCAGCCAGGAGTCAAACTTAGAAAAAATTCTGGCCTGCTTGGGACTTTGAAATATTTCAGGGAGGCGTCAGACTTAGAAAAAATTCTGGCCAGCATGGGACTTTGAAAAAATTCTGGCCTGCTTGGGACTTTGAAATATTTCAGGCAGGAGTCAGACTCAGAAAAAATTCTGGCCAGCATGGGACTTTGAAAAAATTCTGGCCAGCATGGGACTTTGAAAAAATTTCAGGCAGGCATCAGACTTAGAAAAAATTCTGGCCAGCATGGGACTTTGAAAAAATTCTGGCCTGCTTGGGACTTTGAAATATTTCAGGCAGGCGTCAGACTTAGAAAAAATTCTGGCCAGCATGGGACTTTGAAAATTTTTGGCCAAGTGTCAGACTTAGAAAAAATTCTGGCCAGCATGGGACTTTGAAAAAATTCTGGACAGCATGGGACTTTGAAAATTTTCGGCCAGGCGTCAGACTTAGAAAAAATTCTGGCCAGCATGGGACTTTGAACATTTTCGGCCAGGCGTCAGACTTAGAAAAAATTTTGGCCAGCATGGGACTTTGAAATTTTTTGGCCAAGCGTCAGACTTAGAAAAAATTCTGGCCTGCTTGGGACTTTGAAATATTTCAGGCAGGCGTCAGACTTAGAAAAAATTCTGGCCTGCATGGGACTTTGAAAATTTTTGGACAAGTGTCAGATTTAGAAAAAATTCTGGCCAGCATGGGACTTTGAAAAAATTCTGGCCAGCATGGGACTTTGAAAATTTTCGGCCAGGCGTCAGACTTAGAAAAAATTCTGGCCTGCATGGGACTTTGAAATATTTCAGGCAGGCGTCAGACTTAGAAAAAATTCTGGCCAGCAAGGGAATTTGAAAATTTTCCGCCAGGAGTCAGACTTAGAAAAAATTCTGGCCTGCATGGGACTTTGAAATATTTCGGCCAGGCGTCAGACTTAGAAAAAATTCTGGCCAGCATGGGACTTTGAAAATTTTCCGCCAGGAGTCAGACTTAGAAAAAATTCTGGCCAGCATGGGACTTTGAAATATTTCAGGCAGGCGTCAGACTTAGAAAAAATTCTGGCCAGCATGGGACTTTGAAAATTTTCAGCCAGGAGTCAAACTTGGAGAAAATTCTGGCCAGCATGGGACTTTGAAATATTTTTGGCCAAGTGTCAGACTTAGAAAAAATTCTGGCCAGCATGGGACTTTGAAAAAATTCTGGCCAGCATGGGACTTTGAAAAAATTCTGGCCAGCATGGGACTTTGAAAATTTTCAGCCAGGAGTCAGACTTAGAAAAAATTCTGGCCAGCATGGGACTTTGAAAAAATTCTGGCCAGCATGGGACTTTGAACATTTTTGGCCAGGCGTCAGACTTAGAAAAAATTCTGGCCTGCATGGGACTTTGAAATATTTCAGGCAGGTGTCAGACTTAGAAAAAATTCTGGCCAGCAAGGGAATTTGAAAATTTTCCGCCAGGAGTCAGACTTAGAAAAAATTCTGGCCTGCATGGGACTTTGAAATATTTCAGGCAGGCGTCAGACTTAGAAAAAATTCTGGCCAGCATGGGACTTTGAAAATTTTCAGCCAGGAGTCAAACTTGGAGAAAATTCTGGCCAGCATGGGACTTTGAAATATTTCAGGCAGGTGTCAGACTTAGAAAAAATTCTGGCCAACATGGGAATTTGAAAATTTTTGGCCAAGCGTCAGACTTAGAAAAAATTCTGGCCTGCTTGGGACTTTGAAATATTTCAGGCAGGCGTCAGACTTAGAAAAAATTCTGGCCAGCATGGGACTTTGAAAATTTTCAGCCAGGAGTCAAACTTGGAGAAAATTCTGGCCAGCATGGGACTTTGAAATATTTCAGGCAGGCGTCAGACTTAGAAAAAATTCTGGCCAGCATGGGACTTTGAAAAAATTCTGGCCAGCATGGGACTTTGAAAAAATTCTGGCCAGCATGGGACTTTGAAAATTTTTGGCCAAGCGTCAGACTTAGAAAAAATTCTGGCCTGCTTGGGACTTTGAAATATTTCAGGCAGGTGTCAGACTTAGAAAAAATTCTGGCCAACATGGGAATTTGAAAATTTTTGGCCAAGCGTCAGACTTAGAAAAAATTCTGGCCTGCTTGGGACTTTGAAATATTTCAGGCAGGCGTCAGACTTAGAAAAAATTCTAGCCAGCATGGGACTTTGAAAATTTTTGGCCAAGCGTCAGACTTAGAAAAAATTCTGGCCAGCATGGGACTTTGAAAATTTTTGGCCAAGCGTCAGACTTAGAAAAAATTCTGGCCAGCATGGGACTTTGAAAAAATTCTGGCCAGCATGGGACTTTGAAAATTTTTGGCCAAGTGTCAGACTTAGAAAAAATTCTGGCCTGCATGGGACTTTGAAATATTTCAGGCAGGTGTCAGACTTAGAAAAAATTCTGGCCAGCATGGGACTTTGAAAATTTTCAGCCAGGCATCAGACTTAGAAAAAATTCTGGCCAGCATGGGACTTTGAAAAGATTCTGGCCAGCATGGGACTTTGAAAAAATTCTGGCCAGCATGGGACTTTGAACATTTTTGGCCAGGCGTCAGACTTAGAAAAAATTCTGGCCTGCATGGGACTTTGAAATATTTCAGGCAGGTGTCAGACTTAGAAAAAATTCTGGCCAGCATGGGACTTTGAAATATTTCAGGCAGGCGTCAGACTTAGAAAAAATTCTGGCCAGCATGGGACTTTGAAAAAATTCTGGCCAGCATGGGACTTTGAACATTTTTGGCCAGGCGTCAGACTTAGAAAAAATTCTGGCCTGCATGGGACTTTGAAAATTTTCAGCCAGGCATCAGAATTAGAAAAAATTCTGGCCAGCATGGGACTTTGATATTTTTTGGCCAAGCGTCAGACTTAGAAAAAATTCTGGCCTGCATGGGACTTTGAAAATTTTTGGCCAAGTGTCAGACTTAGAAAAAATTCTGGCCAGCATGGGACTTTGAAAATTTTTGGCCAAGCGTCAGACTTAGAAAAAATTCTGACCAGCATGGGACTTTGAAAAAATTCTGGCCAGCATGGGACTTTGAAAATTTTCCGCCAGGAGTCAGACTTAGAAAAAATTCTGGCCAGCATGGGACTTTGAAATATTTCAGGCAGGCGTCAGACTTAGAAAAAATTCTGGCCAGCATGGGACTTTGAAAATTTTCAGCCAGGAGTCAAACTTGGAGAAAATTCTGGCCTGCATGGGACTTTGAAATATTTCAGGCAGGTGTCAGGCTCAGAAAAAATTCTGGCCAGCATGGGACTTTGAAAAAATTCTGGCCAGCATGGGACTTTGAAAATTTTTGGCCAAGTGTCAGACTTAGAAAAAATTCTGGCCAGCATGGGACTTTGAAAAGATTCTGGCCAGCATGGGACTTTGAAAAAATTCTGGCCAGCATGGGACTTTGAACATTTTCGGCCAGGCGTCAGACTTAGAAAAAATTCTGGCCTGCATGGGACTTTGAAAATTTTTGGCCAAGTGTCAGACTTAGAAAAAATTCTGGCCAGCATGGGACTTTGAAAAGATTCTGGCCAGCATGGGACTTTGAAAAAATTCTGGCCAGCATGGGACTTTGAACATTTTCGGCCAGGCGTCAGACTTAGAAAAAATTCTGGCCTGCATGGGACTTTGAAAATTTTCAGCCAGGCATCAGAATTAGAAAAAATTCTGGCCAGCATGGGACTTTGAAAATTTTCGGCCAGGCGTCAGACTTAGAAAAAATTCTGGCCAGCAAGGGAATTTGAAAATTTTCCGCCAGGAGTCAGACTTAGAAAAAATTCTGGCCTGCATGGGACTTTGAAATATTTCAGACAGGTGTCAGACTTAGAAAAAATTCTGGCCAACATGGGACTTTGAAAATTTTTGGCCAAGCGTCAGACTTAGAAAAAATTCTGGCCAGCATGGGACTTTGAAATATTTCAGGCAGGCGTCAGACTTAGAAAAAATTCTGGCCAGCATGGGACTTTGAAAATTTTCAGCCAGGAGTCAAACTTGGAGAAAATTCTGGCCAGCATGGGACTTTGAAATATTTCAGGCAGGCGTCAGACTTAGAAAAAATTCTAGCCAGCATGGGACTTTGAAAATTTTTGGCCCAGCGTCAGACTTAGAAAAAATTCTGGCCAGCATGGGACTTTGAAATATTTCAGGCAGGCGTCAGACTTAGAAAAAATTCTGGCCTGCATGGGACTTTGAAATATTTCAGGCAGGCGTCAGACTTAGAAAAAATTCTGGCCAGCATGGGACTTTGAAAATTTTCAGCCAGGTATCAGACTTAGAAAAAATTCTGGCCTGCATGGGACTTTGAAAATTTTTGGCCAAGTGTCAGACTTAGAAAAAATTCTGGCCAGCATGGGACTTTGAAAAGATTCTGGCCAGCATGGGACTTTGAAAAAATTCTGGCCAGCATGGGACTTTGAACATTTTCGGCCAGGCGTCAGACTTAGAAAAAATTCTGGCCTGCTTGGGACTTTGAAATATTTCAGGCAGGAGTCAGACTTAGAAAAAATTCTGGCCTGCATGGGACTTTGAAATATTTCAGACAGGCGTCAGACTTAGAAAAAATTCTGGCCAGCATGGGACTTTGAAATATTTCAGGCAGGTGGCAGACTTAGAAAAAATTCTGGCCAGCATGGGACTTAGAAAAAATTCTGGCCAGCATGGGACTTTGAAAATTTTCGGCCAGGCGTCAGACTTAGAAAAAATTCTGGCCAGCATGGGACTTTGAAAATTTTCGGCCAGGCGTCAGACTTAGAAAAAATTCTGGCCTGCATGGGACTTTGAAATATTTCAGGCAGGTGTCAGACTTAGAAAAAATTCTGGCCAGCATGGGACTTTGAAAATTTTCCGCCAGGAGTCAGACTTAGAAAAAATTCTGGCCAGCATGGGACTTTGAAATATTTCAGGCAGGTGTCAGACTTAGAAAAAATTCTGGCCAACATGGGACTTTGAAAATTTTTGGCCAAGCGTCAGACTTAGAAAAAATTCTGGCCTGCTTGGGACTTTGAAATATTTCAGGCAGGCGTCAGACTTAGAAAAAATTCTGGCCAGCATGGGACTTTGAAATATTTCAGGCAGGCGTCAGACTTAGAAAAAATTCTGGCCAGCATGGGACTTTGAAAATTTTCAGCCAGGTATCAGACTTAGAAAAAATTCTGGCCTGCATGGGACTTTGAAATATTTCAGGCAGGCGTCAGACTTAGAAAAAATTCTGGCCAGCATGGTACTTTGAAAATTTTCAGCCAGGTATCAGACTTAGAAAAAATTCTGGCCTGCATGGGACTTTGAAAATTTTTGGCCAAGTGTCAGACTTAGAAAAAATTCTGGCCAGCATGGGACTTTGAAAATTTTCAGCCAGGCGTCAGACTTAGAAAAAATTCTGGCCTGCATGGGACTTTGAAATATTTCAGGCAGGTGTCAGACTTAGAAAAAATTCTGACCAGCATGGGACTTTGAAAATTTTCAGCCAGGCATCAGAATTAGAAAAAATTCTGGCCAGCATGGGACTTTGAAATTTTTTGGCCAAGCGTCAGACTTAGAAAAAATTCTGGCCTGCTTGGGACTTTGAAATATTTCTGGCAGGAGTCAGGCTCAGAAAAAATTCTGGCCAGCATGGGACTTTGAAAATTTTTGGCCAAGTGTCAGACTTAGAAAAAATTCTGGCCAGCATGGGACTTTGAAAAAATTCTGGCCAGCATGGGACTTTGAAAATTTTCAGCCAGGCATCAGAATTAGAAAAAATTCTGGCCAGCATGGGACTTTGAAATATTTCAGGCAGGTGTCAGACTTAGAAAAAATTCTGGCCTGCATGGGACTTTGAAATATTTCAGGCAGGTGTCAGACTTAGAAAAAATTCTGGCCAGCATGGGACTTTGAAAATTTTCGGCCAGGCGTCAGACTTAGAAAAAATTCTGGCCTGCATGGGACTTTGAAATATTTCAGGCAGGTGTCAGACTTAGAAAAAATTCTGGCCAGCATGGGACTTTGAAAAAATTCTGGCCAGCATGGGACTTAGAAAAAATTCTGGCCTGCATGGGACTTTGAAAATTTTCGGCCAGGCGTCAGACTTAGAAAAAATTCTGGCCTGCATGGGACTTTGAAATATTTCAGACAGGCGTCAGACTTAGAAAAAATTCTGGCCAGCATGGGACTTTGAAATATTTCAGGCAGGTGGCAGACTTAGAAAAAATTCTGGCCAGCATGGGACTTTGAAATTTTTTGGCCAAGCATCAGACTTAGAAAAAATTCTGGCCTGCTTGGGACTTTGAAATATTTCAGGCAGGAGTCAGACTTAGAAAAAATTCTGGCCAGCATGGGACTTTGAAAATTTTTGGCCAAGTGTCAGACTTAGAAAAAATTCTGGCCAGCATGGGACTTAGAAAAAATTCTGGCCAGCATGGGACTTTGAAAATTTTCTGCCAGGCATCAGACTTAGAAAAAATTCTGGCCAGCATGGGACTTTGAAAAAATTCTGGCCAGCATGGGACTTTGAAAATTTTCAGCCAGGTATCAGACTTAGAAAAAATTCTGGCCTGCTTGGGACTTTGAAATATTTCAGGGAGGCGTCAGACTTAGAAAAAATTCTGGCCAGCATGGGACTTTGAAAATTTTCAGCCAGGTATCAGACTTAGAAAAAATTCTGGCCTGCATGGGACTTTGAAATATTTCAGGCAGGCGTCAGACTTAGAAAAAATTCTGGCCAGCATGGGACTTTGAAAAGATTCTGGCCAGCATGGGACTTTGAAAAAATTCTGGCCAGCATGGGACTTTGAACATTTTCGGCCAGGCATCAAACTTAGAAAAAATTCTGGCCAGCATGGGACTTTGAAAAAATTCTGGCCAGCATGGGACTTTGAAAATTTTTGGCCAAGTGTCAGACTTAGAAAAAATTCTGGCCAGCATGGGACTTAGAAAAAATTCTGGCCAGCATGGGACTTTGTAAATTTTCGGCCAGGCGTCAGACTTTGAAAAAATTCTGGCCAGCATGGGACTTTGAAAATTTTCAGCCAGGCGTCAGACTTAGAAAAAATTCTGGCCAGCATGGGACTTAGAAAAAATTCTGGACAGCATGGGACTTTGAAAAAATTCTGGCCAGCATGGGACTTTGAAAAAATTCTGGCCAGCATGGGACTTTGAAAATTTTCGGCCAGGCGTCAGACTTAGAAAAAATTCTGGCCTGCATGGGACTTTGAAAATTTTCAGGCAGGTGTCAGACTTAGAAAAATTCTGGCCAGCATGGGACTTAGAAAAAATTCTGGCCAGCATGGGACTTTGAAAAAATTCTGGCCACATGGGACTTTGAAAATTTTCAGCCAGACATCAGACTTAGAAAAAATTCTGGCCAGCATGGGACTTTGAAAATTTTCGGCCAGGCATCAGACTTAGAAAAAATTCTGGCCAGCATGGGACTTTGAAAATTTTCAGCCAGGCATCAGACTTAGAAAAAATTCTGGCCAGCATGGGACTTTGAAAATTTTCAGCCAGGCATCAGACTTAGAAAAAATTCTGGCCTGCATGGGACTTTGAAATATTTCAGGCAGGTGTCGGACTTAGAAAAAATTCTGGCCTGCTTGGGACTTTGAAAAAATTCTGGCCAGCATGGGACTTTGAAAATTTTCAGCCAGGCATCAGACTTAGAAAAAATTCTGGCCAGCATGGGACTTTGAAAAAATTCTGGCCAGCATGGGACTTAGAAAAAATTCTGGCCTGCATGGGACTTTGAAATATTTCAGGCAGGTGTCAGACTTAGAAAAAATTCTGGCCAGCATGGGACTTTGAACATTTTCAGCCAGGCATCAGACTTAGAAAAAATTCTGGCCAGCATGGGACTTTGTAAATTTTCGGCCAGGAGTCAAACTTAGAAAAAATTCTGGCCAGCATGGGACTTTGAAATATTTCAGGCAGGTGTCAGACTTAGAAAAAATTCTGGCCAGCATGGGACTTTGAAATTTTTTGGCCAAGCATCAGACTTAGAAAAAATTCTGGCCTGCTTGGGACTTTGAAATATTTCAGGCAGGAGTCAGACTTAGAAAAAATTCTGGCCAGCATGGGACTTTGAAAAAATTCTGGCCA
>NW_027520484.1:0-44544 GCF_051991245.1 Festucalex cinctus
ACTCAAATCTTTTGCTGTATTTAGTTTATTTTGGCCTCCGGATGATGATTCTAGCATGAAATTGCTTGGGCACCTGTTAATTTTTAAGATTTTGACACATTCAGCTCAAATGTACAATCATGCGCTAAAAACGCATTTAAAGCAATAAAAAGGTGATTATGGCTGTCAAACGTAAACCAAACGTTGTGCACTCAAATCTTTTGCTGTATTTAGTTTATTTTGGCATCCGGATGATGATTCTAGCATGAAATTGCTTGGGCACCTGTTAATTTTTAAGATTTTGACACATTCAGCTCAAATGTACACAATTGCTGATTATGGCTGTCAAATCTAAACCAAACGTTGTGCACTCAAATCTTTTGCTGTATTTAGTTTATTTTGGCATCCGGATGATGATTCTAGCATGAAATTGCTTGGGCACCTGTTAATTTTTAAGATTTTGACACATTCAGCTCAAATGTACAATCATGCGCTAAAAACGCATTTAAAGCAATAAAAAGGTGATTATGGCTGTCAAACCTAAACCAAACGTTGTGCACTCAAATCTTTTGCTGTATTTAGTTTATTTTGGCATCCGGATGATGATTCTAGCATGAAATTGCTTGGGCACCTGTTAATTTTTAAGATTTTGACACATTCAGCTCAAATGTACACAATTGCTGATTATGGCTGTCAAATCTAAACCAAACGTTGTGCACTCAAATCTTTTGCTGTATTTTGTTTATTTTGGCATCCGGATGATGATTCTAGCATTAAATTGCTTGGGCACCTGTTAATTTTTAAGATTTTGACACATTCAGCTCAAATGTACAATCATGCGCTAAAAACGCATTTAAAGCAATAAAAAGGTGATTATGGCTGTCAAACCTAAACCAAACGTTGTGCACTCAAATCTTTTGCTGTATTTAGTTTATTTTGGCATCCGGATGATGATTCTAGCATGAAATTGCTTGGGCACCTGTTAATTTTTAAGATTTTGACACATTCAGCTCAAATGTACACAATTGCTGATTATGGCTGTCAAATCTAAACCAAACGTTGTGCACTCAAATATTTTGCTGTATTTAGTTTATTTTGGCATCCGGATGATGATTCTATCATGAAATTGCTTGGGCACCTGTTAATTTTTAAGATTTTGACACATTCAGCTCAAATGTACAATCATGCGCTAAAAACGCATTTAAAGCAATAAAAAGGTGATTATGGCTGTCAAACCTAAACCAAACGTTGTGCACTCAAATCTTTTGCTGTATTTAGTTTATTTTGGCATCCGGATGATGATTCTAGCATGAAATTGCTTGGGCATCTGTTAATTTTTAAGATTTTGACACATTCAGCTCAAATGTACACAATTGCTGATTATGGCTGTCAAATCTAAACCAAACGTTGTGCACTCAAATCTTTTGCTGTATTTAGTTTATTTTGGCATCCGGATGATGATTCTAGCATGAAATTGCTTGGGCACCTGTTAATTTTTAAGATTTTGACACATT
Source organism: Festucalex cinctus (assembly GCF_051991245.1). Taxonomy (NCBI): domain Eukaryota; kingdom Metazoa; phylum Chordata; class Actinopteri; order Syngnathiformes; family Syngnathidae; genus Festucalex; species Festucalex cinctus. The sequence goes on from NW_027520484.1 coordinate 1,494, forward strand.
CAGCTCAAATGTACAATCATGCGCTAAAAACGCATTTAAAGCAATAAAAAGGTGATTATGGCTGTCAAACCTAAACCAAACGTTGTGCACTCAAATCTTTTGCTGTATTTAGTTTATTTTGGCATCCGGATGATGATTCTAGCATGAAATTGCTTGGGCACCTGTTAATTTTTAAGATTTTGACACATTCAGCTCAAATGTACAATCATGCGCTAATAACGCATTTAAAGCAATAAAAAGGTGATTATGGCTGTCAAACCTAAACCAAACGTTGTGCACTCAAATCTTTTGCTGTATTTAGTTTATTTTGGCATCCGGATGATGATTCTAGCATGAAATTGCTTGGGCACCTGTTAATTTTTAAGATTTTGACACATTCAGCTCAAATGTACACAATTGCTGATTATGGCTGTCAAATCTAAACCAAACGTTGTGCACTCAAATCTTTTGCTGTATTTTGTTTATTTTGGCATCCGGATGATGATTCTAGCATTAAATTGCTTGGGCACCTGTTAATTTTTAAGATTTTGACACATTCAGCTCAAATGTACAATCATGCGCTAAAAACGCATTTAAAGCAATAAAAAGGTGATTATGGCTGTCAAACCTAAACCAAACGTTGTGCACTCAAATCTTTTGCTGTATTTAGTTTATTTTGGCATCCGGATGATGATTCTAGCATGAAATTGCTTGGGCACCTGTTAATTTTTAAGATTTTGACACATTCAGCTCAAATGTACACAATTGCTGATTATGGCTGTCAAATCTAAACCAAACGTTGTGCACTCAAATATTTTGCTGTATTTAGTTTATTTTGGCATCCGGATGATGATTCTATCATGAAATTGCTTGGGCACCTGTTAATTTTTAAGATTTTGACACATTCAGCTCTAATGTACAATCATGCGCTAAAAACGCATTTAAAGCAATAAAAAGGTGATTATGGCTGTCAAACCTAAACCAAACGTTGTGCACTCAAATCTTTTGCTGTATTTAGTTTATTTTGGCATCCGGATGATGATTCTAGCATGAAATTGCTTGGGCACCTGTTAATTTTTAAGATTTTGACACATTCACCTCAAATGTACAATCATGCGCTAAAAACGCATTTAAAGCAATAAAAAGGTGATTATGGCTGTCAAACCTAAACCAAACGTTGTGCACTCAAATCTTTTGCTGTATTTAGTTTATTTTGGCATCCGGATGATGATTCTAGCATGAAATTGCTTGGGCATCTGTTAATTTTTAAGATTTTGACACATTCAGCTCAAATGTACACAATTGCTGATTATGGCTGTCAAATCTAAACCAAACGTTGTGCACTCAAATCTTTTGCTGTATTTAGTTTATTTTGGCATCCGGATGATGATTCTAGCATGAAATTGCTTGGGCACCTGTTAATTTTTAAGATTTTGACACATTCAGCTCAAATGTACAATCATGCGCTAAAAACGCATTTAAAGCAATAAAAAGGTGATTATGGCTGTCAAACCTAAACCAAACGTTGTGCACTCAAATCTTTTGCTGTATTTAGTTTATTTTGGCATCCGGATGATGATTCTAGCATGAAATTGCTTGGGCACCTGTTAATTTTTAAGATTTTGACACATTCAGCTCAAATGTACACAATTGCTGATTATGGCTGTCAAATCTAAACCAAACGTTGTGCACTCAAATCTTTTGCTGTATTTAGTTTATTTTGGCCTCCGGATGATGATTCTAGCATCAAATTGCTTGGGCACCTGTTAATTTTTAAGATTTTGACACATTCAGCTCAAATGTACAATCATGCGCTAAAAACGCATTTAAAGCAATAAAAAGGTGATTATGGCTGTCAAACCTAAACCAAACGTTGTGCACTCAAATCTTTTGCTGTATTTAGTTTATTTTGGCATCCGGATGATGATTCTAGCATGAAATTGCTTGGGCACCTGTTAATTTTTAAGATTTTGACACATTCAGCTCAAATGTACACAATTGCTGATTATGGCTGTCAAATCTAAACCAAACGTTGTGCACTCAAATCTTTTGCTGTATTTTGTTTATTTTGGCATCCGGATGATGATTCTAGCATTAAATTGCTTGGGCACCTGTTAATTTTTAAGATTTTGACACATTCAGCTCAAATGTACAATCATGCGCTAAAAACGCATTTAAAGCAATAAAAAGGTGATTATGGCTGTCAAACCTAAACCAAACGTTGTGCACTCAAATCTTTTGCTGTATTTAGTTTATTTTGGCATCCGGATGATGATTCTAGCATGAAATTGCTTGGGCACCTGTTAATTTTTAAGATTTTGACACATTCAGCTCAAATGTACACAATTGCTGATTATGGCTGTCAAATCTAAACCAAACGTTGTGCACTCAAATATTTTGCTGTATTTAGTTTATTTTGGCATCCGGATGATGATTCTAGCATGACATTGCTTGGGCACCTGTTAATTTTTAAGATTTTGACACATTCAGCTCAAATGTACACAATTGCTGATTATGGCTGTCAAATCTAAACCAAACGTTGTGCACTCAAATCTTTTGCTGTATTTAGTTTATTTTGGCATCCGGATGATGATTCTAGCATGAAATTGCTTGGGCACCTGTTAATTTTTAAGATTTTGACACATTCAGCTCAAATGTACAATCATGCGCTAAAAACGCATTTAAAGCAATAAAAAGGTGATTATGGCTGTCAAACCTAAACCAAACGTTGTGCACTCAAATCTTTTGCTGTATTTAGTTTATTTTGGCATCCGGATGATGATTCTAGCATTAAATTGCTTGGGCACCTGTTAATTTTTAAGATTTTGACACATTCAGCTCAAATGTACAATCATGCGCTAAAAACGCATTTAAAGCAATAAAAAGGTGATTATGGCTGTCAAACCTAAACCAAACGTTGTGCACTCAAATCTTTTGCTGTATTTAGTTTATTTTGGCATCCGGATGATGATTCTAGCATGAAATTGCTTGGGCACCTGTTAATTTTTAAGATTTTGACACATTCAGCTCAAATGTACACAATTGCTGATTATGGCTGTCAAATCTAAACCAAACGTTGTGCACTCAAATCTTTTGCTGTATTTAGTTTATTTTGGCATCCGGATGATGATTCTAGCATGAAATTGCTTGGGCACCTGTTAATTTTTAAGATTTTGACACATTCAGCTCAAATGTACAATCATGCGCTAAAAACGCATTTAAAGCAATAAAAAGGTGATTATGGCTGTCAAACCTAAACCAAACGTTGTGCACTCAAATCTTTTGCTGTATTTAGTTTATTTTGGCATCCGGATGATGATTCTAGCATGAAATTGCTTGGGCACCTGTTAATTTTTAAGATTTTGACACATTCAGCTCAAATGTACACAATTGCTGATTATGGCTGTCAAATCTAAACCAAACGTTGTGCACTCAAATCTTTTGCTGTATTTAGTTTATTTTGGCATCCGGATGATGATTCTAGCATGAAATTGCTTGGGCACCTGTTAATTTTTAAGATTTTGACACATTCAGCTCAAATGTACAATCATGCGCTAAAAACGCATTTAAAGCAATAAAAAGGTGATTATGGCTGTCAAACCTAAACCAAACGTTGTGCACTCAAATCTTTTGCTGTATTTAGTTTATTTTGGCATCCGGATGATGATTCTAGCATGAAATTGCTTGGGCACCTGTTAATTTTTAAGATTTTGACACATTCACCTCAAATGTACAATCATGCGCTAAAAACGCATTTAAAGCAATAAAAAGGTGATTATGGCTGTCAAACCTAAACCAAACGTTGTGCACTCAAATCTTTTGCTGTATTTAGTTTATTTTGGCATCCGGATGATGATTCTAGCATGAAATTGCTTGGGCATCTGTTAATTTTTAAGATTTTGACACATTCAGCTCAAATGTACACAATTGCTGATTATGGCTGTCAAATCTAAACCAAACGTTGTGCACTCAAATCTTTTGCTGTATTTAGTTTATTTTGGCATCCGGATGATGATTCTAGCATGAAATTGCTTGGGCACCTGTTAATTTTTAAGATTTTGACACATTCAGCTCAAATGTACAATCATGCGCTAAAAACGCATTTAAAGCAATAAAAAGGTGATTATGGCTGTCAAACCTAAACCAAACGTTGTGCACTCAAATCTTTTGCTGTATTTAGTTTATTTTGGCATCCGGATGATGATTCTAGCATGAAATTGCTTGGGCACCTGTTAATTTTTAAGATTTTGACACATTCAGCTCAAATGTACACAATTGCTGATTATGGCTGTCAAATCTAAACCAAACGTTGTGCACTCAAATCTTTTGCTGTATTTAGTTTATTTTGGCCTCCGGATGATGATTCTAGCATCAAATTGCTTGGGCACCTGTTAATTTTTAAGATTTTGACACATTCAGCTCAAATGTACAATCATGCGCTAAAAACGCATTTAAAGCAATAAAAAGGTGATTATGGCTGTCAAACCTAAACCAAACGTTGTGCACTCAAATCTTTTGCTGTATTTAGTTTATTTTGGCATCCGGATGATGATTCTAGCATGAAATTGCTTGGGCACCTGTTAATTTTTAAGATTTTGACACATTCAGCTCAAATGTACACAATTGCTGATTATGGCTGTCAAATCTAAACCAAACGTTGTGCACTCAAATCTTTTGCTGTATTTTGTTTATTTTGGCATCCGGATGATGATTCTAGCATTAAATTGCTTGGGCACCTGTTAATTTTTAAGATTTTGACACATTCAGCTCAAATGTACAATCATGCGCTAAAAACGCATTTAAAGCAATAAAAAGGTGATTATGGCTGTCAAACCTAAACCAAACGTTGTGCACTCAAATCTTTTGCTGTATTTAGTTTATTTTGGCATCCGGATGATGATTCTAGCATGAAATTGCTTGGGCACCTGTTAATTTTTAAGATTTTGACACATTCAGCTCAAATGTACACAATTGCTGATTATGGCTGTCAAATCTAAACCAAACGTTGTGCACTCAAATATTTTGCTGTATTTAGTTTATTTTGGCATCCGGATGATGATTCTAGCATGACATTGCTTGGGCACCTGTTAATTTTTAAGATTTTGACACATTCAGCTCAAATGTACACAATTGCTGATTATGGCTGTCAAATCTAAACCAAACGTTGTGCACTCAAATCTTTTGCTGTATTTAGTTTATTTTGGCATCCGGATGATGATTCTAGCATGAAATTGCTTGGGCACCTGTTAATTTTTAAGATTTTGACACATTCAGCTCAAATGTACAATCATGCGCTAAAAACGCATTTAAAGCAATAAAAAGGTGATTATGGCTGTCAAACCTAAACCAAACGTTGTGCACTCAAATCTTTTGCTGTATTTAGTTTATTTTGGCATCCGGATGATGATTCTAGCATTAAATTGCTTGGGCACCTGTTAATTTTTAAGATTTTGACACATTCAGCTCAAATGTACAATCATGCGCTAAAAACGCATTTAAAGCAATAAAAAGGTGATTATGGCTGTCAAACCTAAACCAAACGTTGTGCACTCAAATCTTTTGCTGTATTTAGTTTATTTTGGCATCCGGATGATGATTCTAGCATGAAATTGCTTGGGCACCTGTTAATTTTTAAGATTTTGACACATTCAGCTCAAATGTACACAATTGCTGATTATGGCTGTCAAATCTAAACCAAACGTTGTGCACTCAAATCTTTTGCTGTATTTAGTTTATTTTGGCATCCGGATGATGATTCTAGCATGAAATTGCTTGGGCACCTGTTAATTTTTAAGATTTTGACACATTCAGCTCAAATGTACAATCATGCGCTAAAAACGCATTTAAAGCAATAAAAAGGTGATTATGGCTGTCAAACCTAAACCAAACGTTGTGCACTCAAATCTTTTGCTGTATTTAGTTTATTTTGGCATCCGGATGATGATTCTAGCATGAAATTGCTTGGGCACCTGTTAATTTTTAAGATTTTGACACATTCAGCTCAAATGTACACAATTGCTGATTATGGCTGTCAAATCTAAACCAAACGTTGTGCACTCAAATCTTTTGCTGTATTTAGTTTATTTTGGCATCCGGATGATGATTCTAGCATGAAATTGCTTGGGCACCTGTTAATTTTTAAGATTTTGACACATTCAGCTCAAATGTACAATCATGCGCTAAAAACGCATTTAAAGCAATAAAAAGGTGATTATGGCTGTCAAACCTAAACCAAACGTTGTGCACTCAAATCTTTTGCTGTATTTAGTTTATTTTGGCATCCGGATGATGATTCTAGCATGACATTGCTTGGGCACCTGTTAATTTTTAAGATTTTGACACATTCAGCTCAAATGTACACAATTGCTGATTATGGCTGTCAAATCTAAACCAAACGTTGTGCACTCAAATCTTTTGCTGTATTTAGTTTATTTTGGCATCCGGATGATGATTCTAGCATGAAATTGCTTGGGCACCTGTTAATTTTTAAGATTTTGACACATTCAGCTCAAATGTACAATCATGCGCTAAAAACGCATTTAAAGCAATAAAAAGGTGATTATGGCTGTCAAACCTAAACCAAACGTTGTGCACTCAAATCTTTTGCTGTATTTAGTTTATTTTGGCATCCGGATGATGATTCTAGCATGAAATTGCTTGGGCACCTGTTAATTTTTAAGATTTTGACACATTCAGCTCAAATGTACACAATTGCTGATTATGGCTGTCAAATCTAAACCAAACGTTGTGCACTCAAATCTTTTGCTGTATTTAGTTTATTTTGGCATCCGGATGATGATTCTAGCATGAAATTGCTTGGGCACCTGTTAATTTTTAAGATTTTGACACATTCAGCTCAAATGTACAATCATGCGCTAAAAACGCATTTAAAGCAATAAAAAGGTGATTATGGCTGTCAAACCTAAACCAAACGTTGTGCACTCAAATATTTTGCTGTATTTAGTTTATTTTGGCATCCGGATGATGATTCTAGCATGACATTGCTTGGGCACCTGTTAATTTTTAAGATTTTGACACATTCAGCTCAAATGTACACAATTGCTGATTATGGCTGTCAAATCTAAACCAAACGTTGTGCACTCAAATCTTTTGCTGTATTTAGTTTATTTTGGCATCCGGATGATGATTCTAGCATGAAATTGCTTGGGCACCTGTTAATTTTTAAGATTTTGACACATTCAGCTCAAATGTACAATCATGCGCTAAAAACGCATTTAAAGCAATAAAAAGGTGATTATGGCTGTCAAACCTAAACCAAACGTTGTGCACTCAAATCTTTTGCTGTATTTAGTTTATTTTGGCATCCGGATGATGATTCTAGCATGAAATTGCTTGGGCACCTGTTAATTTTTAAGATTTTGACACATTCAGCTCAAATGTACACAATTGCTGATTATGGCTGTCAAATCTAAACCAAACGTTGTGCACTCAAATCTTTTGCTGTATTTAGTTTATTTTGGCATCCGGATGATGATTCTAGCATGAAATTGCTTGGGCACCTGTTAATTTTTAAGATTTTGACACATTCAGCTCAAATGTACAATCATGCGCTAAAAACGCATTTAAAGCAATAAAAAGGTGATTATGGCTATCAAACCTAAACCAAACGTTGTGCACTCAAATCTTTTGCTGTATTTAGTTTATTTTGGCATCCGGATGATGATTCTAGCATGAAATTGCTTGGGCACCTGTTAATTTTTAAGATTTTGACACATTCAGCTCAAATGTACACAATTGCTGATTATGGCTGTCAAATCTAAACCAAACGTTGTGCACTCAAATCTTTTGCTGTATTTAGTTTATTTTGGCATCCGGATGATGATTCTAGCATGAAATTGCTTGGGCACCTGTTAATTTTTAAGATTTTGACACATTCAGCTCAAATGTACAATCATGCGCTAAAAACGCATTTAAAGCAATAAAAAGGTGATTATGGCTGTCAAACCTAAACCAAACGTTGTGCACTCAAATCTTTTGCTGTATTTAGTTTATTTTGGCATCCGGATGATGATTTTAGCATGAAATTGCTTGGGCACCTGTTAATTTTTAAGATTTTGACACATTCAGCTCAAATGTACACAATTGCTGATTATGGCTGTCAAATCTAAACCAAACGTTGTGCACTCAAATCTTTTGCTGTATTTAGTTTATTTTGGCATCCGGATGATGATTCTAGCATGAAATTGCTTGGGCACCTGTTAATTTTTAAGATTTTGACACATTCAGCTCAAATGTACACAATTGCTGATTATGGCTGTCAAATCTAAACCAAACGTTGTGCACTCAAATCTTTTGCTGTATTTAGTTTATTTTGGCATCCGGATGATGATTCTAGCATGAAATTGCTTGGGCACCTGTTAATTTTTAAGATTTTGACACATTCAGCTCAAATGTACAATCATGCGCTAAAAACGCATTTAAAGCAATAAAAAGGTGATTATGGCTGTCAAACCTAAACCAAACGTTGTGCACTCAAATCTTTTGCTGTATTTAGTTTATTTTGGCATCCGGATGATGATTCTAGCATGAAATTGCTTGGGCACCTGTTAATTTTTAAGATTTTGACACATTCAGCTCAAATGTACACAATTGCTGATTATGGCTGTCAAATCTAAACCAAACGTTGTGCACTCAAATCTTTTGCTGTATTTAGTTTATTTTGGCATCCGGATGATGATTCTAGCATGAAATTGCTTGGGCACCTGTTAATTTTTAAGATTTTGACACATTCAGCTCAAATGTACAATCATGCGCTAAAAACGCATTTAAAGCAATAAAAAGGTGATTATGGCTGTCAAACCTAAACCAAACGTTGTGCACTCAAATCTTTTGCTGTATTTAGTTTATTTTGGCATCCGGATGATGATTCTAGCATGAAATTGCTTGGGCACCTGTTAATTTTTAAGATTTTGACACATTCAGCTCAAATATACACAATTGCTGATTATGGCTGTCAAATCTAAACCAAACGTTGTGCACTCAAATCTTTTGCTGTATTTAGTTTATTTTGGCATCCGGATGATGATTCTAGCATGAAATTGCTTGGGCACCTGTTAATTTTTAAGATTTTGACACATTCAGCTCAAATGTACAATCATGCGCTAAAAACGCATTTAAAGCAATAAAAAGGTGATTATGGCTGTCAAACCTAAACCAAACGTTGTGCACTCAAATCTTTTGCTGTATTTAGTTTATTTTGGCATCCGGATGATGATTCTAGCATGAAATTGCTTGGGCACCTGTTAATTTTTAAGATTTTGACACATTCAGCTCAAATGTACACAATTGCTGATTATGGCTGTCAAATCTAAACCAAACGTTGTGCACTCAAATCTTTTGCTGTATTTAGTTTATTTTGGCATCCGGATGATGATTCTAGCATGAAATTGCTTGGGCACCTGTTAATTTTTAAGATTTTGACACATTCAGCTCAAATGTACACAATTGCTGATTATGGCTGTCAAATCTAAACCAAACGTTGTGCACTCAAATCTTTTGCTGTATTTAGTTTATTTTGGCATCCGGATGATGATTCTAGCATGAAATTGCTTGGGCACCTGTTAATTTTTAAGATTTTGACACATTCAGCTCAAATGTACAATCATGCGCTAAAAACGCATTTAAAGCAATAAAAAGGTGATTATGGCTGTCAAACCTAAACCAAACGTTGTGCACTCAAATCTTTTGCTGTATTTAGTTTATTTTGGCATCCGGATGATGATTCTAGCATGAAATTGCTTGGGCACCTGTTAATTTTTAAGATTTTGACACATTCAGCTCAAATGTACAATCATGCGCTAAAAACGCATTTAAAGCAATAAAAAGGTGATTATGGCTGTCAAACCTAAACCAAACGTTGTGCACTCAAATCTTTTGCTGTATTTAGTTTATTTTGGCATCCGGATGATGATTCTAGCATGAAATTGCTTGGGCATCTGTTAATTTTTAAGATTTTGACACATTCAGCTCAAATGTACACAATTGCTGATTATGGCTGTCAAATCTAAACCAAACGTTGTGCACTCAAATCTTTTGCTGTATTTAGTTTATTTTGGCATCCGGATGATGATTCTAGCATGAAATTGCTTGGGCACCTGTTAATTTTTAAGATTTTGACACATTCAGCTCAAATGTACAATCATGCGCTAAAAACGCATTTAAAGCAATAAAAAGGTGATTATGGCTGTCAAACCTAAACCAAACGTTGTGCACTCAAATCTTTTGCTGTATTTAGTTTATTTTGGCATCCGGATGATGATTCTAGCATGAAATTGCTTGGGCACCTGTTAATTTTTAAGATTTTGACACATTCAGCTCAAATGTACAATCATGCGCTAAAAACGCATTTAAAGCAATAAAAAGGTGATTATGGCTGTCAAACGTAAACCAAACGTTGTGCACTCAAATCTTTTGCTGTATTTAGTTTATTTTGGCATCCGGATGATGATTCTAGCATGAAATTGCTTGGGCACCTGTTAATTTTTAAGATTTTGACACATTCAGCTCAAATGTACACAATTGCTGATTATGGCTGTCAAATCTAAACCAAACGTTGTGCACTCAAATCTTTTGCTGTATTTAGTTTATTTTGGCATCCGGATGATGATTCTAGCATGAAATTGCTTGGGCACCTGTTAATTTTTAAGATTTTGACACATTCAGCTCAAATGTACAATCATGCGCTAAAAACGCATTTAAAGCAATAAAAAGGTGATTATGGCTGTCAAACCTAAACCAAACGTTGTGCACTCAAATCTTTTGCTGTATTTAGTTTATTTTGGCATCCGGATGATGATTCTAGCATGAAATTGCTTGGGCACCTGTTAATTTTTAAGATTTTGACACATTCAGCTCAAATGTACACAATTGCTGATTATGGCTGTCAAATCTAAACCAAACGTTGTGCACTCAAATCTTTTGCTGTATTTTGTTTATTTTGGCATCCGGATGATGATTCTAGCATTAAATTGCTTGGGCACCTGTTAATTTTTAAGATTTTGACACATTCAGCTCAAATGTACAATCATGCGCTAAAAACGCATTTAAAGCAATAAAAAGGTGATTATGGCTGTCAAACCTAAACCAAACGTTGTGCACTCAAATCTTTTGCTGTATTTAGTTTATTTTGGCATCCGGATGATGATTCTAGCATGAAATTGCTTGGGCACCTGTTAATTTTTAAGATTTTGACACATTCAGCTCAAATGTACACAATTGCTGATTATGGCTGTCAAATCTAAACCAAACGTTGTGCACTCAAATATTTTGCTGTATTTAGTTTATTTTGGCATCCGGATGATGATTCTATCATGAAATTGCTTGGGCACCTGTTAATTTTTAAGATTTTGACACATTCAGCTCAAATGTACAATCATGCGCTAAAAACGCATTTAAAGCAATAAAAAGGTGATTATGGCTGTCAAACCTAAACCAAACGTTGTGCACTCAAATCTTTTGCTGTATTTAGTTTATTTTGGCATCCGGATGATGATTCTAGCATGAAATTGCTTGGGCATCTGTTAATTTTTAAGATTTTGACACATTCAGCTCAAATGTACACAATTGCTGATTATGGCTGTCAAATCTAAACCAAACGTTGTGCACTCAAATCTTTTGCTGTATTTAGTTTATTTTGGCATCCGGATGATGATTCTAGCATGAAATTGCTTGGGCACCTGTTAATTTTTAAGATTTTGACACATTCAGCTCAAATGTACAATCATGCGCTAAAAACGCATTTAAAGCAATAAAAAGGTGATTATGGCTGTCAAACCTAAACCAAACGTTGTGCACTCAAATCTTTTGCTGTATTTAGTTTATTTTGGCATCCGGATGATGATTCTAGCATGAAATTGCTTGGGCACCTGTTAATTTTTAAGATTTTGACACATTCAGCTCAAATGTACAATCATGCGCTAAAAACGCATTTAAAGCAATAAAAAGGTGATTATGGCTGTCAAACCTAAACCAAACGTTGTGCACTCAAATCTTTTGCTGTATTTAGTTTATTTTGGCATCCGGATGATGATTCTAGCATGAAATTGCTTGGGCACCTGTTAATTTTTAAGATTTTGACACATTCAGCTCAAATGTACACAATTGCTGATTATGGCTGTCAAATCTAAACCAAACGTTGTGCACTCAAATCTTTTGCTGTATTTTGTTTATTTTGGCATCCGGATGATGATTCTAGCATTAAATTGCTTGGGCACCTGTTAATTTTTAAGATTTTGACACATTCAGCTCAAATGTACAATCATGCGCTAAAAACGCATTTAAAGCAATAAAAAGGTGATTATGGCTGTCAAACCTAAACCAAACGTTGTGCACTCAAATCTTTTGCTGTATTTAGTTTATTTTGGCATCCGGATGATGATTCTAGCATGAAATTGCTTGGGCACCTGTTAATTTTTAAGATTTTGACACATTCAGCTCAAATGTACACAATTGCTGATTATGGCTGTCAAATCTAAACCAAACGTTGTGCACTCAAATATTTTGCTGTATTTAGTTTATTTTGGCATCCGGATGATGATTCTATCATGAAATTGCTTGGGCACCTGTTAATTTTTAAGATTTTGACACATTCAGCTCTAATGTACAATCATGCGCTAAAAACGCATTTAAAGCAATAAAAAGGTGATTATGGCTGTCAAACCTAAACCAAACGTTGTGCACTCAAATCTTTTGCTGTATTTAGTTTATTTTGGCATCCGGATGATGATTCTAGCATGAAATTGCTTGGGCACCTGTTAATTTTTAAGATTTTGACACATTCACCTCAAATGTACAATCATGCGCTAAAAACGCATTTAAAGCAATAAAAAGGTGATTATGGCTGTCAAACCTAAACCAAACGTTGTGCACTCAAATCTTTTGCTGTATTTAGTTTATTTTGGCATCCGGATGATGATTCTAGCATGAAATTGCTTGGGCATCTGTTAATTTTTAAGATTTTGACACATTCAGCTCAAATGTACACAATTGCTGATTATGGCTGTCAAATCTAAACCAAACGTTGTGCACTCAAATCTTTTGCTGTATTTAGTTTATTTTGGCATCCGGATGATGATTCTAGCATGAAATTGCTTGGGCACCTGTTAATTTTTAAGATTTTGACACATTCAGCTCAAATGTACAATCATGCGCTAAAAACGCATTTAAAGCAATAAAAAGGTGATTATGGCTGTCAAACCTAAACCAAACGTTGTGCACTCAAATCTTTTGCTGTATTTAGTTTATTTTGGCATCCGGATGATGATTCTAGCATGAAATTGCTTGGGCACCTGTTAATTTTTAAGATTTTGACACATTCAGCTCAAATGTACACAATTGCTGATTATGGCTGTCAAATCTAAACCAAACGTTGTGCACTCAAATCTTTTGCTGTATTTTGTTTATTTTGGCATCCGGATGATGATTCTAGCATTAAATTGCTTGGGCACCTGTTAATTTTTAAGATTTTGACACATTCAGCTCAAATGTACAATCATGCGCTAAAAACGCATTTAAAGCAATAAAAAGGTGATTATGGCTGTCAAACCTAAACCAAACGTTGTGCACTCAAATCTTTTGCTGTATTTAGTTTATTTTGGCATCCGGATGATGATTCTAGCATGAAATTGCTTGGGCACCTGTTAATTTTTAAGATTTTGACACATTCAGCTCAAATGTACACAATTGCTGATTATGGCTGTCAAATCTAAACCAAACGTTGTGCACTCAAATATTTTGCTGTATTTAGTTTATTTTGGCATCCGGATGATGATTCTAGCATGACATTGCTTGGGCACCTGTTAATTTTTAAGATTTTGACACATTCAGCTCAAATGTACACAATTGCTGATTATGGCTGTCAAATCTAAACCAAACGTTGTGCACTCAAATCTTTTGCTGTATTTAGTTTATTTTGGCATCCGGATGATGATTCTAGCATGAAATTGCTTGGGCACCTGTTAATTTTTAAGATTTTGACACATTCAGCTCAAATGTACAATCATGCGCTAAAAACGCATTTAAAGCAATAAAAAGGTGATTATGGCTGTCAAACCTAAACCAAACGTTGTGCACTCAAATCTTTTGCTGTATTTAGTTTATTTTGGCATCCGGATGATGATTCTAGCATTAAATTGCTTGGGCACCTGTTAATTTTTAAGATTTTGACACATTCAGCTCAAATGTACAATCATGCGCTAAAAACGCATTTAAAGCAATAAAAAGGTGATTATGGCTGTCAAACCTAAACCAAACGTTGTGCACTCAAATCTTTTGCTGTATTTAGTTTATTTTGGCATCCGGATGATGATTCTAGCATGAAATTGCTTGGGCACCTGTTAATTTTTAAGATTTTGACACATTCAGCTCAAATGTACACAATTGCTGATTATGGCTGTCAAATCTAAACCAAACGTTGTGCACTCAAATCTTTTGCTGTATTTAGTTTATTTTGGCATCCGGATGATGATTCTAGCATGAAATTGCTTGGGCACCTGTTAATTTTTAAGATTTTGACACATTCAGCTCAAATGTACAATCATGCGCTAAAAACGCATTTAAAGCAATAAAAAGGTGATTATGGCTGTCAAACCTAAACCAAACGTTGTGCACTCAAATCTTTTGCTGTATTTAGTTTATTTTGGCATCCGGATGATGATTCTAGCATGAAATTGCTTGGGCACCTGTTAATTTTTAAGATTTTGACACATTCAGCTCAAATGTACACAATTGCTGATTATGGCTGTCAAATCTAAACCAAACGTTGTGCACTCAAATCTTTTGCTGTATTTAGTTTATTTTGGCATCCGGATGATGATTCTAGCATGAAATTGCTTGGGCACCTGTTAATTTTTAAGATTTTGACACATTCAGCTCAAATGTACAATCATGCGCTAAAAACGCATTTAAAGCAATAAAAAGGTGATTATGGCTGTCAAACCTAAACCAAACGTTGTGCACTCAAATCTTTTGCTGTATTTAGTTTATTTTGGCATCCGGATGATGATTCTAGCATGAAATTGCTTGGGCACCTGTTAATTTTTAAGATTTTGACACATTCAGCTCAAATGTACACAATTGCTGATTATGGCTGTCAAATCTAAACCAAACGTTGTGCACTCAAATCTTTTGCTGTATTTAGTTTATTTTGGCATCCGGATGATGATTCTAGCATGAAATTGCTTGGGCACCTGTTAATTTTTAAGATTTTGACACATTCAGCTCAAATGTACACAATTGCTGATTATGGCTGTCAAATCTAAACCAAACGTTGTGCACTCAAATCTTTTGCTGTATTTAGTTTATTTTGGCCTCCGGATGATGATTCTAGCATGAAATTGCTTGGGCACCTGTTAATTTTTAAGATTTTGACACATTCAGCTCAAATGTACACAATTGCTGATTATGGCTGTCAAATCTAAACCAAACGTTGTGCACTCAAATCTTTTGCTGTATTTAGTTTATTTTGGCATCCGGATGATGATTCTAGCATGAAATTGCTTGGGCACCTGTTAATTTTTAAGATTTTGACACATTCAGCTCAAATGTACAATCATGCGCTACAAACGCATTTAAAGCAATAAAAAGGTGATTATGGCTGTCAAACCAAAACCAAACGTTGTGCACTCAAATCTTTTGCTGTATTTAGTTTATTTTGGCATCCGGATGATGATTCTAGCATGAAATTGCTTGGGCACCTGTTAATTTTTAAGATTTTGACACATTCAGCTCAAATGTACACAATTGCTGATTATGGCTGTCAAATCTAAACCAAACGTTGTGCACTCAAATCTTTTGCTGTATTTAGTTTATTTTGGCATCCGGATGATGATTCTAGCATGAAATTGCTTGGGCACCTGTTAATTTTTAAGATTTTGACACATTCAGCTCAAATGTACACAATTGCTGATTATGGCTGTCAAATCTAAACCAAACGTTGTGCACTCAAATCTTTTGCTGTATTTAGTTTATTTTGGCATCCGGATGATGATTCTAGCATGAAATTGCTTGGGCACCTGTTAATTTTTAAGATTTTGACACATTCAGCTCAAATGTACAATCATGCGCTAAAAACGCATTTAAAGCAATAAAAAGGTGATTATGGCTGTCAAACCTAAACCAAACGTTGTGCACTCAAATCTTTTGCTGTATTTAGTTTATTTTGGCATCCGGATGATGATTCTAGCATGAAATTGCTTGGGCACCTGTTAATTTTTAAGATTTTGACACATTCAGCTCAAATGTACACAATTGCTGATTATGGCTGTCAAATCTAAACCAAACGTTGTGCACTCAAATCTTTTGCTGTATTTAGTTTATTTTGGCATCCGGATGATGATTCTAGCATGAAATTGCTTGGGCACCTGTTAATTTTTAAGATTTTGACACATTCAGCTCAAATGTACACAATTGCTGATTATGGCTGTCAAATCTAAACCAAACGTTGTGCACTCAAATCTTTTGCTGTATTTAGTTTATTTTGGCCTCCGGATGATGATTCTAGCATCAAATTGCTTGGGCACCTGTTAATTTTTAAGATTTTGACACATTCAGCTCAAATGTACAATCATGCGCTAAAAACGCATTTAAAGCAATAAAAAGGTGATTATGGCTGTCAAACCTAAACCAAACGTTGTGCACTCAAATCTTTTGCTGTATTTAGTTTATTTTGGCATCCGGATGATGATTCTAGCATGAAATTGCTTGGGCACCTGTTAATTTTTAAGATTTTGACACATTCAGCTCAAATGTACAATCATGCGCTAAAAACGCATTTAAAGCAATAAAAAGGTGATTATGGCTGTCAAACCTAAACCAAACGTTGTGCACTCAAATCTTTTGCTGTATTTAGTTTATTTTGGCATCCGGATGATGATTCTAGCATGAAATTGCTTGGGCACCTGTTAATTTTTAAGATTTTGACACATTCAGCTCAAATGTACACAATTGCTGATTATGGCTGTCAAATCTAAACCAAACGTTGTGCACTCAAATATTTTGCTGTATTTAGTTTATTTTGGCATCCGGATGATGATTCTAGCATGACATTGCTTGGGCACCTGTTAATTTTTAAGATTTTGACACATTCAGCTCAAATGTACACAATTGCTGATTATGGCTGTCAAATCTAAACCAAACGTTGTGCACTCAAATCTTTTGCTGTATTTAGTTTATTTTGGCATCCGGATGATGATTCTAGCATGAAATTGCTTGGGCACCTGTTAATTTTTAAGATTTTGACACATTCAGCTCAAATGTACAATCATGCGCTAAAAACGCATTTAAAGCAATAAAAAGGTGATTATGGCTGTCAAACCTAAACCAAACGTTGTGCACTCAAATCTTTTGCTGTATTTAGTTTATTTTGGCATCCGGATGATGATTCTAGCATTAAATTGCTTGGGCACCTGTTAATTTTTAAGATTTTGACACATTCAGCTCAAATGTACAATCATGCGCTAAAAACGCATTTAAAGCAATAAAAAGGTGATTATGGCTGTCAAACCTAAACCAAACGTTGTGCACTCAAATCTTTTGCTGTATTTAGTTTATTTTGGCATCCGGATGATGATTCTAGCATGAAATTGCTTGGGCACCTGTTAATTTTTAAGATTTTGACACATTCAGCTCAAATGTACACAATTGCTGATTATGGCTGTCAAATCTAAACCAAACGTTGTGCACTCAAATCTTTTGCTGTATTTAGTTTATTTTGGCATCCGGATGATGATTCTAGCATGAAATTGCTTGGGCACCTGTTAATTTTTAAGATTTTGACACATTCAGCTCAAATGTACAATCATGCGCTAAAAACGCATTTAAAGCAATAAAAAGGTGATTATGGCTGTCAAACCTAAACCAAACGTTGTGCACTCAAATCTTTTGCTGTATTTAGTTTATTTTGGCATCCGGATGATGATTCTAGCATGAAATTGCTTGGGCACCTGTTAATTTTTAAGATTTTGACACATTCAGCTCAAATGTACACAATTGCTGATTATGGCTGTCAAATCTAAACCAAACGTTGTGCACTCAAATCTTTTGCTGTATTTAGTTTATTTTGGCATCCGGATGATGATTCTAGCATGAAATTGCTTGGGCACCTGTTAATTTTTAAGATTTTGACACATTCAGCTCAAATGTACACAATTGCTGATTATGGCTGTCAAATCTAAACCAAACGTTGTGCACTCAAATCTTTTGCTGTATTTAGTTTATTTTGGCATCCGGATGATGATTCTAGCATGAAATTGCTTGGGCACCTGTTAATTTTTAAGATTTTGACACATTCAGCTCAAATGTACAATCATGCGCTAAAAACGCATTTAAAGCAATAAAAAGGTGATTATGGCTGTCAAACCTAAACCAAACGTTGTGCACTCAAATCTTTTGCTGTATTTAGTTTATTTTGGCATCCGGATGATGATTCTAGCATGAAATTGCTTGGGCACCTGTTAATTTTTAAGATTTTGACACATTCAGCTCAAATGTACACAATTGCTGATTATGGCTGTCAAATCTAAACCAAACGTTGTGCACTCAAATCTTTTGCTGTATTTAGTTTATTTTGGCATCCGGATGATGATTCTAGCATGAAATTGCTTGGGCACCTGTTAATTTTTAAGATTTTGACACATTCAGCTCAAATGTACAATCATGCGCTAAAAACGCATTTAAAGCAATAAAAAGGTGATTATGGCTGTCAAACCTAAACCAAACGTTGTGCACTCAAATCTTTTGCTGTATTTAGTTTATTTTGGCATCCGGATGATGATTCTAGCATGAAATTGCTTGGGCACCTGTTAATTTTTAAGATTTTGACACATTCAGCTCAAATGTACACAATTGCTGATTATGGCTGTCAAATCTAAACCAAACGTTGTGCACTCAAATCTTTTGCTGTATTTAGTTTATTTTGGCATCCGGATGATGATTCTAGCATGAAATTGCTTGGGCACCTGTTAATTTTTAAGATTTTGACACATTCAGCTCAAATGTACAATCATGCGCTAAAAACGCATTTAAAGCAATAAAAAGGTGATTATGGCTGTCAAACCTAAACCAAACGTTGTGCACTCAAATCTTTTGCTGTATTTAGTTTATTTTGGCATCCGGATGATGATTCTAGCATGAAATTGCTTGGGCACCTGTTAATTTTTAAGATTTTGACACATTCAGCTCAAATGTACACAATTGCTGATTATGGCTGTCAAATCTAAACCAAACGTTGTGCACTCAAATCTTTTGCTGTATTTAGTTTATTTTGGCATCCGGATGATGATTCTAGCATGAAATTGCTTGGGCACCTGTTAATTTTTAAGATTTTGACACATTCAGCTCAAATGTACACAATTGCTGATTATGGCTGTCAAATCTAAACCAAACGTTGTGCACTCAAATCTTTTGCTGTATTTAGTTTATTTTGGCCTCCGGATGATGATTCTAGCATGAAATTGCTTGGGCACCTGTTAATTTTTAAGATTTTGACACATTCAGCTCAAATGTACACAATTGCTGATTATGGCTGTCAAATCTAAACCAAACGTTGTGCACTCAAATCTTTTGCTGTATTTAGTTTATTTTGGCATCCGGATGATGATTCTAGCATGAAATTGCTTGGGCACCTGTTAATTTTTAAGATTTTGACACATTCAGCTCAAATGTACAATCATGCGCTACAAACGCATTTAAAGCAATAAAAAGGTGATTATGGCTGTCAAACCAAAACCAAACGTTGTGCACTCAAATCTTTTGCTGTATTTAGTTTATTTTGGCATCCGGATGATGATTCTAGCATGAAATTGCTTGGGCACCTGTTAATTTTTAAGATTTTGACACATTCAGCTCAAATGTACACAATTGCTGATTATGGCTGTCAAATCTAAACCAAACGTTGTGCACTCAAATCTTTTGCTGTATTTAGTTTATTTTGGCATCCGGATGATGATTCTAGCATGAAATTGCTTGGGCACCTGTTAATTTTTAAGATTTTGACACATTCAGCTCAAATGTACACAATTGCTGATTATGGCTGTCAAATCTAAACCAAACGTTGTGCACTCAAATCTTTTGCTGTATTTTGTTTATTTTGGCATCCGGATGATGATTCTAGCATGAAATTGCTTGGGCACCTGTTAATTTTTAAGATTTTGACACATTCAGCTCAAATGTACAATCATGCGCTAAAAACGCATTTAAAGCAATAAAAAGGTGATTATGGCTGTCAAACCTAAACCAAACGTTGTGCACTCAAATCTTTTGCTGTATTTAGTTTATTTTGGCATCCGGATGATGATTCTAGCATGAAATTGCTTGGGCACCTGTTAATTTTTAAGATTTTGACACATTCAGCTCAAATGTACACAATTGCTGATTATGGCTGTCAAATCTAAACCAAACGTTGTGCACTCAAATCTTTTGCTGTATTTTGTTTATTTTGGCATCCGGATGATGATTCTAGCATTAAATTGCTTGGGCACCTGTTAATTTTTAAGATTTTGACACATTCAGCTCAAATGTACAATCATGCGCTAAAAACGCATTTAAAGCAATAAAAAGGTGATTATGGCTGTCAAACCTAAACCAAACGTTGTGCACTCAAATCTTTTGCTGTATTTAGTTTATTTTGGCATCCGGATGATGATTCTAGCATGAAATTGCTTGGGCACCTGTTAATTTTTAAGATTTTGACACATTCAGCTCAAATGTACACAATTGCTGATTATGGCTGTCAAATCTAAACCAAACGTTGTGCACTCAAATCTTTTGCTGTATTTAGTTTATTTTGGCATCCGGATGATGATTCTAGCATGAAATTGCTTGGGCACCTGTTAATTTTTAAGATTTTGACACATTCAGCTCAAATGTACAATCATGCGCTAAAAACGCATTTAAAGCAATAAAAAGGTGATTATGGCTGTCAAACCTAAACCAAACGTTGTGCACTCAAATCTTTTGCTGTATTTAGTTTATTTTGGCATCCGGATGATGATTCTAGCATGAAATTGCTTGGGCACCTGTTAATTTTTAAGATTTTGACACATTCAGCTCAAATGTACACAATTGCTGATTATGGCTGTCAAATCTAAACCAAACGTTGTGCACTCAAATCTTTTGCTGTATTTAGTTTATTTTGGCATCCGGATGATGATTCTAGCATGAAATTGCTTGGGCACCTGTTAATTTTTAAGATTTTGACACATTCAGCTCAAATGTACAATCATGCGCTACAAACGCATTTAAAGCAATAAAAAGGTGATTATGGCTGTCAAACCAAAACCAAACGTTGTGCACTCAAATCTTTTGCTGTATTTAGTTTATTTTGGCATCCGGATGATGATTCTAGCATGAAATTGCTTGGGCACCTGTTAATTTTTAAGATTTTGACACATTCAGCTCAAATGTACACAATTGCTGATTATGGCTGTCAAATCTAAACCAAACGTTGTGCACTCAAATCTTTTGCTGTATTTAGTTTATTTTGGCATCCGGATGATGATTCTAGCATGAAATTGCTTGGGCACCTGTTAATTTTTAAGATTTTGACACATTCAGCTCAAATGTACACAATTGCTGATTATGGCTGTCAAATCTAAACCAAACGTTGTGCACTCAAATCTTTTGCTGTATTTAGTTTATTTTGGCATCCGGATGATGATTCTAGCATGAAATTGCTTGGGCACCTGTTAATTTTTAAGATTTTGACACATTCAGCTCAAATGTACAATCATGCGCTAAAAACGCATTTAAAGCAATAAAAAGGTGATTATGGCTGTCAAACCTAAACCAAACGTTGTGCACTCAAATCTTTTGCTGTATTTAGTTTATTTTGGCATCCGGATGATGATTCTAGCATGAAATTGCTTGGGCACCTGTTAATTTTTAAGATTTTGACACATTCAGCTCAAATGTACACAATTGCTGATTATGGCTGTCAAATCTAAACCAAACGTTGTGCACTCAAATCTTTTGCTGTATTTAGTTTATTTTGGCATCCGGATGATGATTCTAGCATGAAATTGCTTGGGCACCTGTTAATTTTTAAGATTTTGACACATTCAGCTCAAATGTACACAATTGCTGATTATGGCTGTCAAATCTAAACCAAACGTTGTGCACTCAAATCTTTTGCTGTATTTAGTTTATTTTGGCCTCCGGATGATGATTCTAGCATCAAATTGCTTGGGCACCTGTTAATTTTTAAGATTTTGACACATTCAGCTCAAATGTACAATCATGCGCTAAAAACGCATTTAAAGCAATAAAAAGGTGATTATGGCTGTCAAACCTAAACCAAACGTTGTGCACTCAAATCTTTTGCTGTATTTAGTTTATTTTGGCATCCGGATGATGATTCTAGCATGAAATTGCTTGGGCACCTGTTAATTTTTAAGATTTTGACACATTCAGCTCAAATGTACAATCATGCGCTAAAAACGCATTTAAAGCAATAAAAAGGTGATTATGGCTGTCAAACCTAAACCAAACGTTGTGCACTCAAATCTTTTGCTGTATTTAGTTTATTTTGGCATCCGGATGATGATTCTAGCATGAAATTGCTTGGGCACCTGTTAATTTTTAAGATTTTGACACATTCAGCTCAAATGTACACAATTGCTGATTATGGCTGTCAAATCTAAACCAAACGTTGTGCACTCAAATATTTTGCTGTATTTAGTTTATTTTGGCATCCGGATGATGATTCTAGCATGACATTGCTTGGGCACCTGTTAATTTTTAAGATTTTGACACATTCAGCTCAAATGTACACAATTGCTGATTATGGCTGTCAAATCTAAACCAAACGTTGTGCACTCAAATCTTTTGCTGTATTTAGTTTATTTTGGCATCCGGATGATGATTCTAGCATGAAATTGCTTGGGCACCTGTTAATTTTTAAGATTTTGACACATTCAGCTCAAATGTACAATCATGCGCTAAAAACGCATTTAAAGCAATAAAAAGGTGATTATGGCTGTCAAACCTAAACCAAACGTTGTGCACTCAAATCTTTTGCTGTATTTAGTTTATTTTGGCATCCGGATGATGATTCTAGCATTAAATTGCTTGGGCACCTGTTAATTTTTAAGATTTTGACACATTCAGCTCAAATGTACAATCATGCGCTAAAAACGCATTTAAAGCAATAAAAAGGTGATTATGGCTGTCAAACCTAAACCAAACGTTGTGCACTCAAATCTTTTGCTGTATTTAGTTTATTTTGGCATCCGGATGATGATTCTAGCATGAAATTGCTTGGGCACCTGTTAATTTTTAAGATTTTGACACATTCAGCTCAAATGTACACAATTGCTGATTATGGCTGTCAAATCTAAACCAAACGTTGTGCACTCAAATCTTTTGCTGTATTTAGTTTATTTTGGCATCCGGATGATGATTCTAGCATGAAATTGCTTGGGCACCTGTTAATTTTTAAGATTTTGACACATTCAGCTCAAATGTACAATCATGCGCTAAAAACGCATTTAAAGCAATAAAAAGGTGATTATGGCTGTCAAACCTAAACCAAACGTTGTGCACTCAAATCTTTTGCTGTATTTAGTTTATTTTGGCATCCGGATGATGATTCTAGCATGAAATTGCTTGGGCACCTGTTAATTTTTAAGATTTTGACACATTCAGCTCAAATGTACACAATTGCTGATTATGGCTGTCAAATCTAAACCAAACGTTGTGCACTCAAATCTTTTGCTGTATTTAGTTTATTTTGGCATCCGGATGATGATTCTAGCATGAAATTGCTTGGGCACCTGTTAATTTTTAAGATTTTGACACATTCAGCTCAAATGTACACAATTGCTGATTATGGCTGTCAAATCTAAACCAAACGTTGTGCACTCAAATCTTTTGCTGTATTTAGTTTATTTTGGCATCCGGATGATGATTCTAGCATGAAATTGCTTGGGCACCTGTTAATTTTTAAGATTTTGACACATTCAGCTCAAATGTACAATCATGCGCTAAAAACGCATTTAAAGCAATAAAAAGGTGATTATGGCTGTCAAACCTAAACCAAACGTTGTGCACTCAAATCTTTTGCTGTATTTAGTTTATTTTGGCATCCGGATGATGATTCTAGCATGAAATTGCTTGGGCACCTGTTAATTTTTAAGATTTTGACACATTCAGCTCAAATGTACACAATTGCTGATTATGGCTGTCAAATCTAAACCAAACGTTGTGCACTCAAATCTTTTGCTGTATTTAGTTTATTTTGGCATCCGGATGATGATTCTAGCATGAAATTGCTTGGGCACCTGTTAATTTTTAAGATTTTGACACATTCAGCTCAAATGTACAATCATGCGCTAAAAACGCATTTAAAGCAATAAAAAGGTGATTATGGCTGTCAAACCTAAACCAAACGTTGTGCACTCAAATCTTTTGCTGTATTTAGTTTATTTTGGCATCCGGATGATGATTCTAGCATGAAATTGCTTGGGCACCTGTTAATTTTTAAGATTTTGACACATTCAGCTCAAATGTACACAATTGCTGATTATGGCTGTCAAATCTAAACCAAACGTTGTGCACTCAAATCTTTTGCTGTATTTAGTTTATTTTGGCATCCGGATGATGATTCTAGCATGAAATTGCTTGGGCACCTGTTAATTTTTAAGATTTTGACACATTCAGCTCAAATGTACAATCATGCGCTAAAAACGCATTTAAAGCAATAAAAAGGTGATTATGGCTGTCAAACCTAAACCAAACGTTGTGCACTCAAATCTTTTGCTGTATTTAGTTTATTTTGGCATCCGGATGATGATTCTAGCATGAAATTGCTTGGGCACCTGTTAATTTTTAAGATTTTGACACATTCAGCTCAAATGTACACAATTGCTGATTATGGCTGTCAAATCTAAACCAAACGTTGTGCACTCAAATCTTTTGCTGTATTTAGTTTATTTTGGCATCCGGATGATGATTCTAGCATGAAATTGCTTGGGCACCTGTTAATTTTTAAGATTTTGACACATTCAGCTCAAATGTACACAATTGCTGATTATGGCTGTCAAATCTAAACCAAACGTTGTGCACTCAAATCTTTTGCTGTATTTAGTTTATTTTGGCCTCCGGATGATGATTCTAGCATGAAATTGCTTGGGCACCTGTTAATTTTTAAGATTTTGACACATTCAGCTCAAATGTACACAATTGCTGATTATGGCTGTCAAATCTAAACCAAACGTTGTGCACTCAAATCTTTTGCTGTATTTAGTTTATTTTGGCATCCGGATGATGATTCTAGCATGAAATTGCTTGGGCACCTGTTAATTTTTAAGATTTTGACACATTCAGCTCAAATGTACAATCATGCGCTACAAACGCATTTAAAGCAATAAAAAGGTGATTATGGCTGTCAAACCAAAACCAAACGTTGTGCACTCAAATCTTTTGCTGTATTTAGTTTATTTTGGCATCCGGATGATGATTCTAGCATGAAATTGCTTGGGCACCTGTTAATTTTTAAGATTTTGACACATTCAGCTCAAATGTACACAATTGCTGATTATGGCTGTCAAATCTAAACCAAACGTTGTGCACTCAAATCTTTTGCTGTATTTAGTTTATTTTGGCATCCGGATGATGATTCTAGCATGAAATTGCTTGGGCACCTGTTAATTTTTAAGATTTTGACACATTCAGCTCAAATGTACACAATTGCTGATTATGGCTGTCAAATCTAAACCAAACGTTGTGCACTCAAATCTTTTGCTGTATTTTGTTTATTTTGGCATCCGGATGATGATTCTAGCATGAAATTGCTTGGGCACCTGTTAATTTTTAAGATTTTGACACATTCAGCTCAAATGTACAATCATGCGCTAAAAACGCATTTAAAGCAATAAAAAGGTGATTATGGCTGTCAAACCTAAACCAAACGTTGTGCACTCAAATCTTTTGCTGTATTTAGTTTATTTTGGCATCCGGATGATGATTCTAGCATGAAATTGCTTGGGCACCTGTTAATTTTTAAGATTTTGACACATTCAGCTCAAATGTACACAATTGCTGATTATGGCTGTCAAATCTAAACCAAACGTTGTGCACTCAAATCTTTTGCTGTATTTTGTTTATTTTGGCATCCGGATGATGATTCTAGCATTAAATTGCTTGGGCACCTGTTAATTTTTAAGATTTTGACACATTCAGCTCAAATGTACAATCATGCGCTAAAAACGCATTTAAAGCAATAAAAAGGTGATTATGGCTGTCAAACCTAAACCAAACGTTGTGCACTCAAATCTTTTGCTGTATTTAGTTTATTTTGGCATCCGGATGATGATTCTAGCATGAAATTGCTTGGGCACCTGTTAATTTTTAAGATTTTGACACATTCAGCTCAAATGTACACAATTGCTGATTATGGCTGTCAAATCTAAACCAAACGTTGTGCACTCAAATCTTTTGCTGTATTTAGTTTATTTTGGCATCCGGATGATGATTCTAGCATGAAATTGCTTGGGCACCTGTTAATTTTTAAGATTTTGACACATTCAGCTCAAATGTACAATCATGCGCTAAAAACGCATTTAAAGCAATAAAAAGGTGATTATGGCTGTCAAACCTAAACCAAACGTTGTGCACTCAAATCTTTTGCTGTATTTAGTTTATTTTGGCATCCGGATGATGATTCTAGCATGAAATTGCTTGGGCACCTGTTAATTTTTAAGATTTTGACACATTCAGCTCAAATGTACACAATTGCTGATTATGGCTGTCAAATCTAAACCAAACGTTGTGCACTCAAATCTTTTGCTGTATTTAGTTTATTTTGGCATCCGGATGATGATTCTAGCATGAAATTGCTTGGGCACCTGTTAATTTTTAAGATTTTGACACATTCAGCTCAAATGTACAATCATGCGCTAAAAACGCATTTAAAGCAATAAAAAGGTGATTATGGCTGTCAAACCTAAACCAAACGTTGTGCACTCAAATCTTTTGCTGTATTTAGTTTATTTTGGCATCCGGATGATGATTCTAGCATGAAATTGCTTGGGCACCTGTTAATTTTTAAGATTTTGACACATTCACCTCAAATGTACAATCATGCGCTAAAAACGCATTTAAAGCAATAAAAAGGTGATTATGGCTGTCAAACCTAAACCAAACGTTGTGCACTCAAATCTTTTGCTGTATTTAGTTTATTTTGGCATCCGGATGATGATTCTAGCATGAAATTGCTTGGGCACCTGTTAATTTTTAAGATTTTGACACATTCAGCTCAAATGTACACAATTGCTGATTATGGCTGTCAAATCTAAACCAAACGTTGTGCACTCAAATCTTTTGCTGTATTTAGTTTATTTTGGCATCCGGATGATGATTCTAGCATGAAATTGCTTGGGCACCTGTTAATTTTTAAGATTTTGACACATTCAGCTCAAATGTACAATCATGCGCTACAAACGCATTTAAAGCAATAAAAAGGTGATTATGGCTGTCAAACCAAAACCAAACGTTGTGCACTCAAATCTTTTGCTGTATTTAGTTTATTTTGGCATCCGGATGATGATTCTAGCATGAAATTGCTTGGGCACCTGTTAATTTTTAAGATTTTGACACATTCAGCTCAAATGTACACAATTGCTGATTATGGCTGTCAAATCTAAACCAAACGTTGTGCACTCAAATCTTTTGCTGTATTTAGTTTATTTTGGCATCCGGATGATGATTCTAGCATGAAATTGCTTGGGCACCTGTTAATTTTTAAGATTTTGACACATTCAGCTCAAATGTACACAATTGCTGATTATGGCTGTCAGATCTAAACCAAACGTTGTGCACTCAAATCTTTTGCTGTATTTTGTTTATTTTGGCATCCGGATGATGATTCTAGCATGAAATTGCTTGGGCACCTGTTAATTTTTAAGATTTTGACACATTCAGCTCAAATGTACAATCATGCGCTAAAAACGCATTTAAAGCAATAAAAAGGTGATTATGGCTGTCAAACCTAAACCAAACGTTGTGCACTCAAATCTTTTGCTGTATTTAGTTTATTTTGGCATCCGGATGATGATTCTAGCATGAAATTGCTTGGGCACCTGTTAATTTTTAAGATTTTGACACATTCAGCTCAAATGTACACAATTGCTGATTATGGCTGTCAAATCTAAACCAAACGTTGTGCACTCAAATCTTTTGCTGTATTTAGTTTATTTTGGCATCCGGATGATGATTCTAGCATTAAATTGCTTGGGCACCTGTTAATTTTTAAGATTTTGACACATTCAGCTCAAATGTACAATCATGCGCTAAAAACGCATTTAAAGCAATAAAAAGGTGATTATGGCTGTCAAACCTAAACCAAACGTTGTGCACTCAAATCTTTTGCTGTATTTAGTTTATTTTGGCATCCGGATGATGATTCTAGCATGAAATTGCTTGGGCACCTGTTAATTTTTAAGATTTTGACACATTCAGCTCAAATGTACACAATTGCTGATTATGGCTGTCAAATCTAAACCAAACGTTGTGCACTCAAATCTTTTGCTGTATTTAGTTTATTTTGGCATCCGGATGATGATTCTAGCATGAAATTGCTTGGGCACCTGTTAATTTTTAAGATTTTGACACATTCAGCTCAAATGTACAATCATGCGCTAAAAACGCATTTAAAGCAATAAAAAGGTGATTATGGCTGTCAAACCTAAACCAAACGTTGTGCACTCAAATCTTTTGCTGTATTTAGTTTATTTTGGCATCCGGATGATGATTCTAGCATGAAATTGCTTGGGCACCTGTTAATTTTTAAGATTTTGACACATTCAGCTCAAATGTACACAATTGCTGATTATGGCTGTCAAATCTAAACCAAACGTTGTGCACTCAAATCTTTTGCTGTATTTAGTTTATTTTGGCATCCGGATGATGATTCTAGCATGAAATTGCTTGGGCACCTGTTAATTTTTAAGATTTTGACACATTCAGCTCAAATGTACAATCATGCGCTAAAAACGCATTTAAAGCAATAAAAAGGTGATTATGGCTGTCAAACCTAAACCAAACGTTGTGCACTCAAATCTTTTGCTGTATTTAGTTTATTTTGGCATCCGGATGATGATTCTAGCATGAAATTGCTTGGGCACCTGTTAATTTTTAAGATTTTGACACATTCAGCTCAAATGTACACAATTGCTGATTATGGCTGTCAAATCTAAACCAAACGTTGTGCACTCAAATCTTTTGCTGTATTTAGTTTATTTTGGCATCCGGATGATGATTCTAGCATGAAATTGCTTGGGCACCTGTTAATTTTTAAGATTTTGACACATTCAGCTCAAATGTACACAATTGCTGATTATGGCTGTCAAATCTAAACCAAACGTTGTGCACTCAAATCTTTTGCTGTATTTAGTTTATTTTGGCCTCCGGATGATGATTCTAGCATGAAATTGCTTGGGCACCTGTTAATTTTTAAGATTTTGACACATTCAGCTCAAATGTACACAATTGCTGATTATGGCTGTCAAATCTAAACCAAACGTTGTGCACTCAAATCTTTTGCTGTATTTAGTTTATTTTGGCATCCGGATGATGATTCTAGCATGAAATTGCTTGGGCACCTGTTAATTTTTAAGATTTTGACACATTCAGCTCAAATGTACAATCATGCGCTACAAACGCATTTAAAGCAATAAAAAGGTGATTATGGCTGTCAAACCAAAACCAAACGTTGTGCACTCAAATCTTTTGCTGTATTTAGTTTATTTTGGCATCCGGATGATGATTCTAGCATGAAATTGCTTGGGCACCTGTTAATTTTTAAGATTTTGACACATTCAGCTCAAATGTACACAATTGCTGATTATGGAAGTCAAATCTAAACCAAACGTTGTGCACTCAAATCTTTTGCTGTATTTAGTTTATTTTGGCATCCGGATGATGATTCTAGCATGAAATTGCTTGGGCACCTGTTAATTTTTAAGATTTTGACACATTCAGCTCAAATGTACACAATTGCTGATTATGGCTGTCAAATCTAAACCAAACGTTGTGCACTCAAATCTTTTGCTGTATTTTGTTTATTTTGGCATCCGGATGATGATTCTAGCATGAAATTGCTTGGGCACCTGTTAATTTTTAAGATTTTGACACATTCAGCTCAAATGTACAATCATGCGCTAAAAACGCATTTAAAGCAATAAAAAGGTGATTATGGCTGTCAAACCTAAACCAAACGTTGTGCACTCAAATCTTTTGCTGTATTTAGTTTATTTTGGCATCCGGATGATGATTCTAGCATGAAATTGCTTGGGCACCTGTTAATTTTTAAGATTTTGACACATTCAGCTCAAATGTACACAATTGCTGATTATGGCTGTCAAATCTAAACCAAACGTTGTGCACTCAAATCTTTTGCTGTATTTTGTTTATTTTGGCATCCGGATGATTATTCTAGCATTAAATTGCTTGGGCACCTGTTAATTTTTAAGATTTTGACACATTCAGCTCAAATGTACAATCATGCGCTAAAAACGCATTTAAAGCAATAAAAAGGTGATTATGGCTGTCAAACCTAAACCAAACGTTGTGCACTCAAATCTTTTGCTGTATTTAGTTTATTTTGGCATCCGGATGATGATTCTAGCATGAAATTGCTTGGGCACCTGTTAATTTTTAAGATTTTGACACATTCAGCTCAAATGTACACAATTGCTGATTATGGCTGTCAAATCTAAACCAAACGTTGTGCACTCAAATCTTTTGCTGTATTTAGTTTATTTTGGCATCCGGATGATGATTCTAGCATGAAATTGCTTGGGCACCTGTTAATTTTTAAGATTTTGACACATTCAGCTCAAATGTACAATCATGCGCTAAAAACGCATTTAAAGCAATAAAAAGGTGATTATGGCTGTCAAACCTAAACCAAACGTTGTGCACTCAAATCTTTTGCTGTATTTAGTTTATTTTGGCATCCGGATGATGATTCTAGCATGAAATTGCTTGGGCACCTGTTAATTTTTAAGATTTTGACACATTCAGCTCAAATGTACACAATTGCTGATTATGGCTGTCAAATCTAAACCAAACGTTGTGCACTCAAATCTTTTGCTGTATTTAGTTTATTTTGGCATCCGGATGATGATTCTAGCATGAAATTGCTTGGGCACCTGTTAATTTTTAAGATTTTGACACATTCAGCTCAAATGTACAATCATGCGCTAAAAACGCATTTAAAGCAATAAAAAGGTGATTATGGCTGTCAAACCTAAACCAAACGTTGTGCACTCAAATCTTTTGCTGTATTTAGTTTATTTTGGCATCCGGATGATGATTCTAGCATGAAATTGCTTGGGCACCTGTTAATTTTTAAGATTTTGACACATTCACCTCAAATGTACAATCATGCGCTAAAAACGCATTTAAAGCAATAAAAAGGTGATTATGGCTGTCAAACCTAAACCAAACGTTGTGCACTCAAATCTTTTGCTGTATTTAGTTTATTTTGGCATCCGGATGATGATTCTAGCATGAAATTGCTTGGGCACCTGTTAATTTTTAAGATTTTGACACATTCAGCTCAAATGTACACAATTGCTGATTATGGCTGTCAAATCTAAACCAAACGTTGTGCACTCAAATCTTTTGCTGTATTTAGTTTATTTTGGCATCCGGATGATGATTCTAGCATGAAATTGCTTGGGCACCTGTTAATTTTTAAGATTTTGACACATTCAGCTCAAATGTACAATCATGCGCTACAAACGCATTTAAAGCAATAAAAAGGTGATTATGGCTGTCAAACCAAAACCAAACGTTGTGCACTCAAATCTTTTGCTGTATTTAGTTTATTTTGGCATCCGGATGATGATTCTAGCATGAAATTGCTTGGGCACCTGTTAATTTTTAAGATTTTGACACATTCAGCTCAAATGTACACAATTGCTGATTATGGCTGTCAAATCTAAACCAAACGTTGTGCACTCAAATCTTTTGCTGTATTTAGTTTATTTTGGCATCCGGATGATGATTCTAGCATGAAATTGCTTGGGCACCTGTTAATTTTTAAGATTTTGACACATTCAGCTCAAATGTACACAATTGCTGATTATGGCTGTCAAATCTAAACCAAACGTTGTGCACTCAAATCTTTTGCTGTATTTTGTTTATTTTGGCATCCGGATGATGATTCTAGCATGAAATTGCTTGGGCACCTGTTAATTTTTAAGATTTTGACACATTCAGCTCAAATGTACAATCATGCGCTAAAAACGCATTTAAAGCAATAAAAAGGTGATTATGGCTGTCAAACCTAAACCAAACGTTGTGCACTCAAATCTTTTGCTGTATTTAGTTTATTTTGGCATCCGGATGATGATTCTAGCATGAAATTGCTTGGGCACCTGTTAATTTTTAAGATTTTGACACATTCAGCTCAAATGTACACAATTGCTGATTATGGCTGTCAAATCTAAACCAAACGTTGTGCACTCAAATCTTTTGCTGTATTTAGTTTATTTTGGCATCCGGATGATGATTCTAGCATTAAATTGCTTGGGCACCTGTTAATTTTTAAGATTTTGACACATTCAGCTCAAATGTACAATCATGCGCTAAAAACGCATTTAAAGCAATAAAAAGGTGATTATGGCTGTCAAACCTAAACCAAACGTTGTGCACTCAAATCTTTTGCTGTATTTAGTTTATTTTGGCATCCGGATGATGATTCTAGCATGAAATTGCTTGGGCACCTGTTAATTTTTAAGATTTTGACACATTCAGCTCAAATGTACACAATTGCTGATTATGGCTGTCAAATCTAAACCAAACGTTGTGCACTCAAATCTTTTGCTGTATTTAGTTTATTTTGGCATCCGGATGATGATTCTAGCATGAAATTGCTTGGGCACCTGTTAATTTTTAAGATTTTGACACATTCAGCTCAAATGTACAATCATGCGCTAAAAACGCATTTAAAGCAATAAAAAGGTGATTATGGCTGTCAAACCTAAACCAAACGTTGTGCACTCAAATCTTTTGCTGTATTTAGTTTATTTTGGCATCCGGATGATGATTCTAGCATGAAATTGCTTGGGCACCTGTTAATTTTTAAGATTTTGACACATTCAGCTCAAATGTACACAATTGCTGATTATGGCTGTCAAATCTAAACCAAACGTTGTGCACTCAAATCTTTTGCTGTATTTAGTTTATTTTGGCATCCGGATGATGATTCTAGCATGAAATTGCTTGGGCACCTGTTAATTTTTAAGATTTTGACACATTCAGCTCAAATGTACAATCATGCGCTAAAAACGCATTTAAAGCAATAAAAAGGTGATTATGGCTGTCAAACCTAAACCAAACGTTGTGCACTCAAATCTTTTGCTGTATTTAGTTTATTTTGGCATCCGGATGATGATTCTAGCATGAAATTGCTTGGGCACCTGTTAATTTTTAAGATTTTGACACATTCAGCTCAAATGTACACAATTGCTGATTATGGCTGTCAAATCTAAACCAAACGTTGTGCACTCAAATCTTTTGCTGTATTTAGTTTATTTTGGCATCCGGATGATGATTCTAGCATGAAATTGCTTGGGCACCTGTTAATTTTTAAGATTTTGACACATTCAGCTCAAATGTACACAATTGCTGATTATGGCTGTCAAATCTAAACCAAACGTTGTGCACTCAAATCTTTTGCTGTATTTAGTTTATTTTGGCCTCCGGATGATGATTCTAGCATGAAATTGCTTGGGCACCTGTTAATTTTTAAGATTTTGACACATTCAGCTCAAATGTACACAATTGCTGATTATGGCTGTCAAATCTAAACCAAACGTTGTGCACTCAAATCTTTTGCTGTATTTAGTTTATTTTGGCATCCGGATGATGATTCTAGCATGAAATTGCTTGGGCACCTGTTAATTTTTAAGATTTTGACACATTCAGCTCAAATGTACAATCATGCGCTACAAACGCATTTAAAGCAATAAAAAGGTGATTATGGCTGTCAAACCAAAACCAAACGTTGTGCACTCAAATCTTTTGCTGTATTTAGTTTATTTTGGCATCCGGATGATGATTCTAGCATGAAATTGCTTGGGCACCTGTTAATTTTTAAGATTTTGACACATTCAGCTCAAATGTACACAATTGCTGATTATGGCTGTCAAATCTAAACCAAACGTTGTGCACTCAAATCTTTTGCTGTATTTAGTTTATTTTGGCATCCGGATGATGATTCTAGCATGAAATTGCTTGGGCACCTGTTAATTTTTAAGATTTTGACACATTCAGCTCAAATGTACACAATTGCTGATTATGGCTGTCAAATCTAAACCAAACGTTGTGCACTCAAATCTTTTGCTGTATTTTGTTTATTTTGGCATCCGGATGATGATTCTAGCATGAAATTGCTTGGGCACCTGTTAATTTTTAAGATTTTGACACATTCAGCTCAAATGTACAATCATGCGCTAAAAACGCATTTAAAGCAATAAAAAGGTGATTATGGCTGTCAAACCTAAACCAAACGTTGTGCACTCAAATCTTTTGCTGTATTTAGTTTATTTTGGCATCCGGATGATGATTCTAGCATGAAATTGCTTGGGCACCTGTTAATTTTTAAGATTTTGACACATTCAGCTCAAATGTACACAATTGCTGATTATGGCTGTCAAATCTAAACCAAACGTTGTGCACTCAAATCTTTTGCTGTATTTAGTTTATTTTGGCATCCGGATGATGATTCTAGCATGAAATTGCTTGGGCACCTGTTAATTTTTAAGATTTTGACACATTCAGCTCAAATGTACAATCATGCGCTAAAAACGCATTTAAAGCAATAAAAAGGTGATTATGGCTGTCAAACCTAAACCAAACGTTGTGCACTCAAATCTTTTGCTGTATTTAGTTTATTTTGGCATCCGGATGATGATTCTAGCATGAAATTGCTTGGGCACCTGTTAATTTTTAAGATTTTGACACATTCAGCTCAAATGTACACAATTGCTGATTATGGCTGTCAAATCTAAACCAAACGTTGTGCACTCAAATCTTTTGCTGTATTTAGTTTATTTTGGCATCCGGATGATGATTCTAGCATGAAATTGCTTGGGCACCTGTTAATTTTTAAGATTTTGACACATTCAGCTCAAATGTACAATCATGCGCTAAAAACGCATTTAAAGCAATAAAAAGGTGATTATGGCTGTCAAACCTAAACCAAACGTTGTGCACTCAAATATTTTGCTGTATTTAGTTTATTTTGGCATCCGGATGATGATTCTAGCATGACATTGCTTGGGCACCTGTTAATTTTTAAGATTTTGACACATTCAGCTCAAATGTACACAATTGCTGATTATGGCTGTCAAATCTAAACCAAACGTTGTGCACTCAAATCTTTTGCTGTATTTAGTTTATTTTGGCATCCGGATGATGATTCTAGCATGAAATTGCTTGGGCACCTGTTAATTTTTAAGATTTTGACACATTCAGCTCAAATGTACAATCATGCGCTAAAAACGCATTTAAAGCAATAAAAGGTGATTATGGCTGTCAAACCTAAACCAAACGTTGTGCACTCAAATCTTTTGCTGTATTTAGTTTATTTTGGCATCCGGATGATGATTCTAGCATGAAATTGCTTGGGCACCTGTTAATTTTTAAGATTTTGACACATTCAGCTCAAATGTACACAATTGCTGATTATGGCTGTCAAATCTAAACCAAACGTTGTGCACTCAAATCTTTTGCTGTATTTAGTTTATTTTGGCCTCCGGATGATGATTCTAGCATGAAATTGCTTGGGCACCTGTTAATTTTTAAGATTTTGACACATTCAGCTCAAATGTACAATCATGCGCTAAAAACGCATTTAAAGCAATAAAAAGGTGATTATGGCTGTCAAACGTAAACCAAACGTTGTGCACTCAAATCTTTTGCTGTATTTAGTTTATTTTGGCATCCGGATGATGATTCTAGCATGAAATTGCTTGGGCACCTGTTAATTTTTAAGATTTTGACACATTCAGCTCAAATGTACAATCATGCGCTAAAAACGCATTTAAAGCAATAAAAAGGTGATTATGGCTGTCAAACCTAAACCAAACGTTGTGCACTCAAATCTTTTGCTGTATTTAGTTTATTTTGGCATCCGGATGATGATTCTAGCATGAAATTGCTTTGGCACCTGTTAATTTTTAAGATTTTGACACATTCAGCTCAAATGTACACAATTGCTGATTATGGCTGTCAAATCTAAACCAAACGTTGTGCACTCAAATCTTTTGCTGTATTTAGTTTATTTTGGCATCCGGATGATGATTCTAGCATGAAATTGCTTGGGCACCTGTTAATTTTTAAGATTTTGACACATTCAGCTCAAATGTACAATCATGCGCTAAAAACGCATTTAAAGCAATAAAAAGGTGATTATGGCTGTCAAACCTAAACCAAACGTTGTGCACTCAAATCTTTTGCTGTATTTAGTTTATTTTGGCATCCGGATGATGATTCTAGCATGAAATTGCTTGGGCACCTGTTAATTTTTAAGATTTTGACACATTCAGCTCAAATGTACACAATTGCTGATTATGGCTGTCAAATCTAAACCAAACGTTGTGCACTCAAATCTTTTGCTGTATTTAGTTTATTTTGGCATCCGGATGATGATTCTAGCATGAAATTGCTTGGGCACCTGTTAATTTTTAAGATTTTGACACATTCAGCTCAAATGTACACAATTGCTGATTATGGCTGTCAAATCTAAACCAAACGTTGTGCACTCAAATCTTTTGCTGTATTTAGTTTATTTTGGCCTCCGGATGATGATTCTAGCATCAAATTGCTTGGGCACCTGTTAATTTTTAAGATTTTGACACATTCAGCTCAAATGTACAATCATGCGCTAAAAACGCATTTAAAGCAATAAAAAGGTGATTATGGCTGTCAAACCTAAACCAAACGTTGTGCACTCAAATCTTTTGCTGTATTTAGTTTATTTTGGCATCCGGATGATGATTCTAGCATGAAATTGCTTGGGCACCTGTTAATTTTTAAGATTTTGACACATTCAGCTCAAATGTACACAATTGCTGATTATGGCTGTCAAATCTAAACCAAACGTTGTGCACTCAAATCTTTTGCTGTATTTAGTTTATTTTGGCATCCGGATGATGATTCTAGCATGAAATTGCTTGGGCACCTGTTAATTTTTAAGATTTTGACACATTCAGCTCAAATGTACAATCATGCGCTAAAAACGCATTTAAAGCAATAAAAAGGTGATTATGGCTGTCAAACCTAAACCAAACGTTGTGCACTCAAATCTTTTGCTGTATTTAGTTTATTTTGGCATCCGGATGATGATTCTAGCATGAAATTGCTTGGGCACCTGTTAATTTTTAAGATTTTGACACATTCAGCTCAAATGTACACAATTGCTGATTATGGCTGTCAAATCTAAACCAAACGTTGTGCACTCAAATATTTTGCTGTATTTAGTTTATTTTGGCATCCGGATGATGATTCTAGCATGACATTGCTTGGGCACCTGTTAATTTTTAAGATTTTGACACATTCAGCTCAAATGTACACAATTGCTGATTATGGCTGTCAAATCTAAACCAAACGTTGTGCACTCAAATCTTTTGCTGTATTTAGTTTATTTTGGCATCCGGATGATGATTCTAGCATGAAATTGCTTGGGCACCTGTTAATTTTTAAGATTTTGACACATTCAGCTCAAATGTACAATCATGCGCTAAAAACGCATTTAAAGCAATAAAAAGGTGATTATGGCTGTCAAACCTAAACCAAACGTTGTGCACTCAAATCTTTTGCTGTATTTAGTTTATTTTGGCATCCGGATGATGATTCTAGCATTAAATTGCTTGGGCACCTGTTAATTTTTAAGATTTTGACACATTCAGCTCAAATGTACAATCATGCGCTAAAAACGCATTTAAAGCAATAAAAAGGTGATTATGGCTGTCAAACCTAAACCAAACGTTGTGCACTCAAATCTTTTGCTGTATTTAGTTTATTTTGGCATCCGGATGATGATTCTAGCATGAAATTGCTTGGGCACCTGTTAATTTTTAAGATTTTGACACATTCAGCTCAAATGTACACAATTGCTGATTATGGCTGTCAAATCTAAACCAAACGTTGTGCACTCAAATCTTTTGCTGTATTTAGTTTATTTTGGCATCCGGATGATGATTCTAGCATGAAATTGCTTGGGCACCTGTTAATTTTTAAGATTTTGACACATTCAGCTCAAATGTACAATCATGCGCTAAAAACGCATTTAAAGCAATAAAAAGGTGATTATGGCTGTCAA
Source organism: Festucalex cinctus (assembly GCF_051991245.1). NCBI lineage: Eukaryota > Metazoa > Chordata > Actinopteri > Syngnathiformes > Syngnathidae > Festucalex > Festucalex cinctus. The sequence continues at coordinate 39,820 of NW_027520484.1, forward strand.
ACCTAAACCAAACGTTGTGCACTCAAATCTTTTGCTGTATTTAGTTTATTTTGGCATCCGGATGATGATTCTAGCATGAAATTGCTTGGGCACCTGTTAATTTTTAAGATTTTGACACATTCAGCTCAAATGTACACAATTGCTGATTATGGCTGTCAAATCTAAACCAAACGTTGTGCACTCAAATCTTTTGCTGTATTTAGTTTATTTTGGCATCCGGATGATGATTCTAGCATGAAATTGCTTGGGCACCTGTTAATTTTTAAGATTTTGACACATTCAGCTCAAATGTACAATCATGCGCTAAAAACGCATTTAAAGCAATAAAAAGGTGATTATGGCTGTCAAACCTAAACCAAACGTTGTGCACTCAAATCTTTTGCTGTATTTAGTTTATTTTGGCATCCGGATGATGATTCTAGCATGAAATTGCTTGGGCACCTGTTAATTTTTAAGATTTTGACACATTCAGCTCAAATGTACACAATTGCTGATTATGGCTGTCAAATCTAAACCAAACGTTGTGCACTCAAATCTTTTGCTGTATTTAGTTTATTTTGGCATCCGGATGATGATTCTAGCATGAAATTGCTTGGGCACCTGTTAATTTTAAGATTTTGACACATTCAGCTCAAATGTACAATCATGCGCTAAAAACGCATTTAAAGCAATAAAAAGGTGATTATGGCTGTCAAACCTAAACCAAACGTTGTGCACTCAAATCTTTTGCTGTATTTAGTTTATTTTGGCATCCGGATGATGATTCTAGCATGAAATTGCTTGGGCACCTGTTAATTTTTAAGATTTTGACACATTCAGCTCAAATGTACACAATTGCTGATTATGGCTGTCAAATCTAAACCAAACGTTGTGCACTCAAATCTTTTGCTGTATTTAGTTTATTTTGGCATCCGGATGATGATTCTAGCATGAAATTGCTTGGGCACCTGTTAATTTTTAAGATTTTGACACATTCAGCTCAAATGTACAATCATGCGCTAAAAACGCATTTAAAGCAATAAAAAGGTGATTATGGCTGTCAAACCTAAACCAAACGTTGTGCACTCAAATCTTTTGCTGTATTTAGTTTATTTTGGCATCCGGATGATGATTCTAGCATGAAATTGCTTGGGCACCTGTTAATTTTTAAGATTTTGACACATTCAGCTCAAATGTACACAATTGCTGATTATGGCTGTCAAATCTAAACCAAACGTTGTGCACTCAAATCTTTTGCTGTATTTAGTTTATTTTGGCATCCGGATGATGATTCTAGCATGAAATTGCTTGGGCACCTGTTAATTTTTAAGATTTTGACACATTCAGCTCAAATGTACACAATTGCTGATTATGGCTGTCAAATCTAAACCAAACGTTGTGCACTCAAATCTTTTGCTGTATTTAGTTTATTTTGGCCTCCGGATGATGATTCTAGCATGAAATTGCTTGGGCACCTGTTAATTTTTAAGATTTTGACACATTCAGCTCAAATGTACACAATTGCTGATTATGGCTGTCAAATCTAAACCAAACGTTGTGCACTCAAATCTTTTGCTGTATTTAGTTTATTTTGGCATCCGGATGATGATTCTAGCATGAAATTGCTTGGGCACCTGTTAATTTTTAAGATTTTGACACATTCAGCTCAAATGTACAATCATGCGCTACAAACGCATTTAAAGCAATAAAAAGGTGATTATGGCTGTCAAACCTAAACCAAACGTTGTGCACTCAAATCTTTTGCTGTATTTAGTTTATTTTGGCATCCGGATGATGATTCTAGCATGAAATTGCTTGGGCACCTGTTAATTTTTAAGATTTTGACACATTCAGCTCAAATGTACACAATTGCTGATTATGGCTGTCAAATCTAAACCAAACGTTGTGCACTCAAATCTTTTGCTGTATTTAGTTTATTTTGGCATCCGGATGATGATTCTAGCATGAAATTGCTTGGGCACCTGTTAATTTTTAAGATTTTGACACATTCAGCTCAAATGTACAATCATGCGCTAAAAACGCATTTAAAGCAATAAAAAGGTGATTATGGCTGTCAAACCTAAACCAAACGTTGTGCACTCAAATCTTTTGCTGTATTTAGTTTATTTTGGCATCCGGATGATGATTCTAGCATGAAATTGCTTGGGCACCTGTTAATTTTTAAGATTTTGACACATTCAGCTCAAATGTACACAATTGCTGATTATGGCTGTCAAATCTAAACCAAACGTTGTGCACTCAAATCTTTTGCTGTATTTAGTTTATTTTGGCATCCGGATGATGATTCTAGCATGAAATTGCTTGGGCACCTGTTAATTTTTAAGATTTTGACACATTCAGCTCAAATGTACAATCATGCGCTAAAAACGCATTTAAAGCAATAAAAAGGTGATTATGGCTGTCAAACCTAAACCAAACGTTGTGCACTCAAATCTTTTGCTGTATTTAGTTTATTTTGGCATCCGGATGATGATTCTAGCATGAAATTGCTTGGGCACCTGTTAATTTTTAAGATTTTGACACATTCAGCTCAAATGTACACAATTGCTGATTATGGCTGTCAAATCTAAACCAAACGTTGTGCACTCAAATCTTTTGCTGTATTTAGTTTATTTTGGCATCCGGATGATGATTCTAGCATGAAATTGCTTGGGCACCTGTTAATTTTTAAGATTTTGACACATTCAGCTCAAATGTACACAATTGCTGATTATGGCTGTCAAATCTAAACCAAACGTTGTGCACTCAAATCTTTTGCTGTATTTAGTTTATTTTGGCATCCGGATGATGATTCTAGCATGAAATTGCTTGGGCACCTGTTAATTTTTAAGATTTTGACACATTCAGCTCAAATGTACACAATTGCTGATTATGGCTGTCAAATCTAAACCAAACGTTGTGCACTCAAATCTTTTGCTGTATTTTGTTTATTTTGGCATCCGGATGATGATTCTAGCATGAAATTGCTTGGGCACCTGTTAATTTTTAAGATTTTGACACATTCAGCTCAAATGTACAATCATGCGCTAAAAACGCATTTAAAGCAATAAAAAGGTGATTATGGCTGTCAAACCTAAACCAAACGTTGTGCACTCAAATCTTTTGCTGTATTTAGTTTATTTTGGCATCCGGATGATGATTCTAGCATGAAATTGCTTGGGCACCTGTTAATTTTTAAGATTTTGACACATTCAGCTCAAATGTACACAATTGCTGATTATGGCTGTCAAATCTAAACCAAACGTTGTGCACTCAAATCTTTTGCTGTATTTTGTTTATTTTGGCATCCGGATGATGATTCTAGCATTAAATTGCTTGGGCACCTGTTAATTTTTAAGATTTTGACACATTCAGCTCAAATGTACACAATTGCTGATTATGGCTGTCAAATCTAAACCAAACGTTGTGCACTCAAATCTTTTGCTGTATTTTGTTTATTTTGGCATCCGGATGATGATTCTAGCATGAAATTGCTTGGGCACCTGTTAATTTTTAAGATTTTGACACATTCAGCTCAAATGTACAATCATGCGCTAAAAACGCATTTAAAGCAATAAAAAGGTGATTATGGCTGTCAAACCTAAACCAAACGTTGTGCACTCAAATCTTTTGCTGTATTTAGTTTATTTTGGCATCCGGATGATGATTCTAGCATGAAATTGCTTGGGCACCTGTTAATTTTTAAGATTTTGACACATTCAGCTCAAATGTACACAATTGCTGATTATGGCTGTCAAATCTAAACCAAACGTTGTGCACTCAAATCTTTTGCTGTATTTTGTTTATTTTGGCATCCGGATGATGATTCTAGCATTAAATTGCTTGGGCACCTGTTAATTTTTAAGATTTTGACACATTCAGCTCAAATGTACAATCATGCGCTAAAAACGCATTTAAAGCAATAAAAAGGTGATTATGGCTGTCAAACCTAAACCAAACGTTGTGCACTCAAATCTTTTGCTGTATTTAGTTTATTTTGGCATCCGGATGATGATTCTAGCATGAAATTGCTTGGGCACCTGTTAATTTTTAAGATTTTGACACATTCAGCTCAAATGTACACAATTGCTGATTATGGCTGTCAAATCTAAACCAAACGTTGTGCACTCAAATCTTTTGCTGTATTTAGTTTATTTTGGCATCCGGATGATGATTCTAGCATGAAATTGCTTGGGCACCTGTTAATTTTTAAGATTTTGACACATTCAGCTCAAATGTACAATCATGCGCTAAAAACGCATTTAAAGCAATAAAAAGGTGATTATGGCTGTCAAACCTAAACCAAACGTTGTGCACTCAAATCTTTTGCTGTATTTAGTTTATTTTGGCATCCGGATGATGATTCTAGCATGAAATTGCTTGGGCACCTGTTAATTTTTAAGATTTTGACACATTCAGCTCAAATGTACACAATTGCTGATTATGGCTGTCAAATCTAAACCAAACGTTGTGCACTCAAATCTTTTGCTGTATTTAGTTTATTTTGGCATCCGGATGATGATTCTAGCATGAAATTGCTTGGGCACCTGTTAATTTTTAAGATTTTGACACATTCAGCTCAAATGTACAATCATGCGCTAAAAACGCATTTAAAGCAATAAAAAGGTGATTATGGCTGTCAAACCTAAACCAAACGTTGTGCACTCAAATCTTTTGCTGTATTTAGTTTATTTTGGCATCCGGATGATGATTCTAGCATGAAATTGCTTGGGCACCTGTTAATTT
>NW_027520485.1:0-44456 GCF_051991245.1 Festucalex cinctus
AAATTGCTTGGGCACCTGTTAATTTTTAAGATTTTGACACATTCAGCTCAAATGTACACAATTGCTGATTATGGCTGTCAAATCTAAACCAAACGTTGTGCACTCAAATCTTTTGCTGTATTTAGTTTATTTTGGCATCCGGATGATGATTCTAGCATGAAATTGCTTGGGCACCTGTTAATTTTTAAGATTTTGACACATTCAGCTCAAATGTACAATCATGCGCTAAAAACGCATTTAAAGCAATAAAAAGGTGATTATGGCTGTCAAACCTAAACCAAACGTTGTGCACTCAAATCTTTTGCTGTATTTAGTTTATTTTGGCATCCGGATGATGATTCTAGCATGAAATTGCTTGGGCACCTGTTAATTTTTAAGATTTTGACACATTCAGCTCAAATGTACAATCATGCGCTAAAAACGCATTTAAAGCAATAAAAAGGTGATTATGGCTGTCAAACCTAAACCAAACGTTGTGCACTCAAATCTTTTGCTGTATTTAGTTTATTTTGGCATCCGGATGATGATTCTAGCATGAAATTGCTTGGGCACCTGTTAATTTTTAAGATTTTGACACATTCAGCTCAAATGTACACAATTGCTGATTATGGCTGTCAAATCTAAACCAAACGTTGTGCACTCAAATCTTTTGCTGTATTTAGTTTATTTTGGCATCCGGATGATGATTCTAGCATGAAATTGCTTGGGCACCTGTTAATTTTTAAGATTTTGACACATTCAGCTCAAATGTACAATCATGCGCTAAAAACGCATTTAAAGCAATAAAAAGGTGATTATGGCTGTCAAACCTAAACCAAACGTTGTGCACTCAAATCTTTTGCTGTATTTAGTTTATTTTGGCATCCGGATGATGATTCTAGCATGAAATTGCTTGGGCACCTGTTAATTTTTAAGATTTTGACACATTCAGCTCAAATGTACACAATTGCTGATTATGGCTGTCAAATCTAAACCAAACGTTGTGCACTCAAATCTTTTGCTGTATTTAGTTTATTTTGGCATCCGGATGATGATTCTAGCATGAAATTGCTTGGGCACCTGTTAATTTTTAAGATTTTGACACATTCAGCTCAAATGTACACAATTGCTGATTATGGCTGTCAAATCTAAACCAAACGTTGTGCACTCAAATCTTTTGCTGTATTTAGTTTATTTTGGCCTCCGGATGATGATTCTAGCATGAAATTGCTTGGGCACCTGTTAATTTTTAAGATTTTGACACATTCAGCTCAAATGTACACAATTGCTGATTATGGCTGTCAAATCTAAACCAAACGTTGTGCACTCAAATCTTTTGCTGTATTTAGTTTATTTTGGCATCCGGATGATGATTCTAGCATGAAATTGCTTGGGCACCTGTTAATTTTTAAGATTTTGACACATTCAGCTCAAATGTACAATCATGCGCTAAAAACGCATTTAAAGCAATAAAAAGGTGATTATGGCTGTCAAACCTAAACCAAACGTTGTGCACTCAAATCTTTTGCTGTATTTAGTTTATTTTGGCATCCGGATGATGATTCTAGCATGAAATTGCTTGGGCACCTGTTAATTTTTAAGATTTTGACACATTCACCTCAAATGTACAATCATGCGCTAAAAACGCATTTAAAGCAATAAAAAGGTGATTATGGCTGTCAAACCTAAACCAAACGTTGTGCACTCAAATCTTTTGCTGTATTTAGTTTATTTTGGCATCCGGATGATGATTCTAGCATGAAATTGCTTGGGCACCTGTTAATTTTTAAGATTTTGACACATTCAGCTCAAATGTACACAATTGCTGATTATGGCTGTCAAATCTAAACCAAACGTTGTGCACTCAAATCTTTTGCTGTATTTAGTTTATTTTGGCATCCGGATGATGATTCTAGCATGAAATTGCTTGGGCACCTGTTAATTTTTAAGATTTTGACACATTCAGCTCAAATGTACAATCATGCGCTAAAAACGCATTTAAAGCAATAAAAAGGTGATTATGGCTGTCAAACCTAAACCAAACGTTGTGCACTCAAATCTTTTGCTGTATTTAGTTTATTTTGGCATCCGGATGATGATTCTAGCATGAAATTGCTTGGGCACCTGTTAATTTTTAAGATTTTGACACATTCACCTCAAATGTACAATCATGCGCTAAAAACGCATTTAAAGCAATAAAAAGGTGATTATGGCTGTCAAACCTAAACCAAACGTTGTGCACTCAAATCTTTTGCTGTATTTAGTTTATTTTGGCATCCGGATGATGATTCTAGCATGAAATTGCTTGGGCACCTGTTAATTTTTAAGATTTTGACACATTCAGCTCAAATGTACACAATTGCTGATTATGGCTGTCAAATCTAAACCAAACGTTGTGCACTCAAATCTTTTGCTGTATTTAGTTTATTTTGGCATCCGGATGATGATTCTAGCATGAAATGGCTTGGGCACCTGTTAATTTTTAAGATTTTGACACATTCAGCTCAAATGTACAATCATGCGCTAAAAACGAATTTAAAGCAATAAAAAGGTGATTATGGCTGTCAAACCTAAACCAAACGTTGTGCACTCAAATCTTTTGCTGTATTTAGTTTATTTTGGCATCCGGATGATGATTCTAGCATGAAATTGCTTGGGCACCTGTTAATTTTTAAGATTTTGACACATTCAGCTCAAATGTACACAATTGCTGATTATGGCTGTCAAATCTAAACCAAACGTTGTGCACTCAAATCTTTTGCTGTATTTAGTTTATTTTGGCATCCGGATGATGATTCTAGCATGAAATGGCTTGGGCACCTGTTAATTTTTAAGATTTTGACACATTCAGCTCAAATGTACAATCATGCGCTAAAAACGAATTTAAAGCAATAAAAAGGTGATTATGGCTGTCAAACCTAAACCAAACGTTGTGCACTCAAATCTTTTGCTGTATTTAGTTTATTTTGGCATCCGGATGATGATTCTAGCATGAAATTGCTTGGGCACCTGTTAATTTTTAAGATTTTGACACATTCAGCTCAAATGTACACAATTGCTGATTATGGCTGTCAAATCTAAACCAAACGTTGTGCACTCAAATCTTTTGCTGTATTTAGTTTATTTTGGCATCCGGATGATGATTCTAGCATGAAATGGCTTGGGCACCTGTTAATTTTTAAGATTTTGACACATTCAGCTCAAATGTACAATCATGCGCTAAAAACGCATTTAAAGCAATAAAAAGGTGATTATGGCTGTCAAACCTAAACCAAACGTTGTGCACTGAAATCTTTTGCTGTATTTAGTTTATTTTGGCATCCGGATGATGATTCTAGCATGAAATTGCTTGGGCACCTGTTAATTTTTAAGATTTTGACACATTCACCTCAAATGTACACAATTGCTGATTATGGCTGTCAAATCTAAACCAAACGTTGTGCACTCAAATCTTTTGCTGTATTTAGTTTATTTTGGCATCCGGATGATGATTCTAGCATGAAATTGCTTGGGCACCTGTTAATTTTTAAGATTTTGACACATTCAGCTCAAATGTACAATCATGCGCTAAAAACGCATTTAAAGCAATAAAAAGGTGATTATGGCTGTCAAACCTAAACCAAACGTTGTGCACTCAAATCTTTTGCTGTATTTAGTTTATTTTGGCATCCGGATGATGATTCTCGCATGAAATTGTTGGGCTCCTGTTAATTTTTAAGATTTTGACACATTCAGCTCAAATGTACACAATTGCTGATTATGGCTGTCAAATCTAAACCAAACGTTGTGCACTCAAATCTTTTGCTGTATTTAGTTTATTTTGGCATCCGGATGATGATTCTAGCATGAAATTGCTTGGGCACCTGTTAATTTTTAAGATTTTGACACATTCAGCTCAAATGTACAATCATGCGCTAAAAACGCATTTAAAGCAATAAAAAGGTGATTATGGCTGTCAAACCTAAACCAAACGTTGTGCACTCAAATCTTTTGCTGTATTTAGTTTATTTTGGCATCCGGATGATGATTCTAGCATGAAATTGCTTGGGCACCTGTTAATTTTTAAGATTTTGACACATTCAGCTCAAATGTACAATCATGCGCTAAAAACGCATTTAAAGCAATAAAAAGGTGATTATGGCTGTCAAACCTAAACCAAACGTTGTGCACTCAAATCTTTTGCTGTATTTAGTTTATTTTGGCATCCGGATGATGATTCTAGCATGAAATTGCTTGGGCACCTGTTAATTTTTAAGATTTTGACACATTCAGCTCAAATGTACAATCATGCGCTAAAAACGCATTTAAAGCAATAAAAAGGTGATTATGGCTGTCAAACCTAAACCAAACGTTGTGCACTCAAATCTTTTGCTGTATTTAGTTTATTTTGGCATCCGGATGATGATTCTAGCATGAAATTGCTTGGGCACCTGTTAATTTTTAAGATTTTGACACATTCAGCTCAAATGTACACAATTGCTGATTATGGCTGTCAAATCTAAACCAAACGTTGTGCACTCAAATCTTTTGCTGTATTTAGTTTATTTTGGCATCCGGATGATGATTCTAGCATGAAATTGCTTGGGCACCTGTTAATTTTTAAGATTTTGACACATTCAGCTCAAATGTACACAATTGCTGATTATGGCTGTCAAATCTAAACCAAACGTTGTGCACTCAAATCTTTTGCTGTATTTAGTTTATTTTGGCATCCGGATGATGATTCTAGCATGAAATTGCTTGGGCACCTGTTAATTTTTAAGATTTTGACACATTCAGCTCAAATGTACAATCATGCGCTAAAAACGCATTTAAAGCAATAAAAAGGTGATTATGGCTGTCAAACCTAAACCAAACGTTGTGCACTCAAATCTTTTGCTGTATTTAGTTTATTTTGGCATCCGGATGATGATTCTAGCATGAAATTGCTTGGGCACCTGTTAATTTTTAAGATTTTGACACATTCAGCTCAAATGTACAATCATGCGCTAAAAACGCATTTAAAGCAATAAAAAGGTGATTATGGCTGTCAAACCTAAACCAAACGTTGTGCACTCAAATCTTTTGCTGTATTTAGTTTATTTTGGCATCCGGATGATGATTCTAGCATGAAATTGCTTGGGCACCTGTTAATTTTTAAGATTTTGACACATTCAGCTCAAATGTACAATCATGCGCTAAAAACGCATTTAAAGCAATAAAAAGGTGATTATGGCTGTCAAACCTAAACCAAACGTTGTGCACTCAAATCTTTTGCTGTATTTAGTTTATTTTGGCATCCGGATGATGATTCTAGCATGAAATTGCTTGGGCACCTGTTAATTTTTAAGATTTTGACACATTCAGCTCAAATGTACACAATTGCTGATTATGGCTGTCAAATCTAAACCAAACGTTGTGCACTCAAATCTTTTGCTGTATTTAGTTTATTTTGGCATCCGGATGATGATTCTAGCATGAAATTGCTTGGGCACCTGTTAATTTTTAAGATTTTGACACATTCAGCTCAAATGTACACAATTGCTGATTATGGCTGTCAAATCTAAACCAAACGTTGTGCACTCAAATCTTTTGCTGTATTTAGTTTATTTTGGCATCCGGATGATGATTCTAGCATGAAATGGCTTGGGCACCTGTTAATTTTTAAGATTTTGACACATTCAGCTCAAATGTACAATCATGCGCTAAAAACGAATTTAAAGCAATAAAAAGGTGATTATGGCTGTCAAACCTAAACCAAACGTTGTGCACTCAAATCTTTTGCTGTATTTAGTTTATTTTGGCATCCGGATGATGATTCTAGCATGAAATTGCTTGGGCACCTGTTAATTTTTAAGATTTTGACACATTCAGCTCAAATGTACACAATTGCTGATTATGGCTGTCAAATCTAAACCAAACGTTGTGCACTCAAATCTTTTGCTGTATTTAGTTTATTTTGGCATCCGGATGATGATTCTAGCATGAAATGGCTTGGGCACCTGTTAATTTTTAAGATTTTGACACATTCAGCTCAAATGTACAATCATGCGCTAAAAACGCATTTAAAGCAATAAAAAGGTGATTATGGCTGTCAAACCTAAACCAAACGTTGTGCACTCAAATCTTTTGCTGTATTTAGTTTATTTTGGCATCCGGATGATGATTCTAGCATGAAATTGCTTGGGCACCTGTTAATTTTTAAGATTTTGACACATTCAGCTCAAATGTACACAATTGCTGATTATGGCTGTCAAATCTAAACCAAACGTTGTGCACTCAAATCTTTTGCTGTATTTAGTTTATTTTGGCATCCGGATGATGATTCTAGCATGAAATGGCTTGGGCACCTGTTAATTTTTAAGATTTTGACACATTCAGCTCAAATGTACAATCATGCGCTAAAAACGCATTTAAAGCAATAAAAAGGTGATTATGGCTGTCAAACCTAAACCAAACGTTGTGCACTGAAATCTTTTGCTGTATTTAGTTTATTTTGGCATCCGGATGATGATTCTAGCATGAAATTGCTTGGGCACCTGTTAATTTTTAAGATTTTGACACATTCACCTCAAATGTACACAATTGCTGATTATGGCTGTCAAATCTAAACCAAACGTTGTGCACTCAAATCTTTTGCTGTATTTAGTTTATTTTGGCATCCGGATGATGATTCTAGCATGAAATTGCTTGGGCACCTGTTAATTTTTAAGATTTTGACACATTCAGCTCAAATGTACAATCATGCGCTAAAAACGCATTTAAAGCAATAAAAAGGTGATTATGGCTGTCAAACCTAAACCAAACGTTGTGCACTCAAATCTTTTGCTGTATTTAGTTTATTTTGGCATCCGGATGATGATTCTCGCATGAAATTGTTGGGCTCCTGTTAATTTTTAAGATTTTGACACATTCAGCTCAAATGTACACAATTGCTGATTATGGCTGTCAAATCTAAACCAAACGTTGTGCACTCAAATCTTTTGCTGTATTTAGTTTATTTTGGCATCCGGATGATGATTCTAGCATGAAATTGCTTGGGCACCTGTTAATTTTTAAGATTTTGACACATTCAGCTCAAATGTACAATCATGCGCTAAAAACGCATTTAAAGCAATAAAAAGGTGATTATGGCTGTCAAACCTAAACCAAACGTTGTGCACTCAAATCTTTTGCTGTATTTAGTTTATTTTGGCATCCGGATGATGATTCTAGCATGAAACTGCTTGGGCACCTGTTAATTTTTAAGATTTTGACACATTCAGCTCAAATGTACAATCATGCGCTAAAAACGCATTTAAAGCAATAAAAAGGTGATTATGGCTGTCAAACCTAAACCAAACGTTGTGCACTCAAATCTTTTGCTGTATTTAGTTTATTTTGGCATCCGGATGATGATTCTAGCATGAAATTGCTTGGGCACCTGTTAATTTTTAAGATTTTGACACATTCAGCTCAAATGTACAATCATGCGCTAAAAACGCATTTAAAGCAATAAAAAGGTGATTATGGCTGTCAAACCTAAACCAAACGTTGTGCACTCAAATCTTTTGCTGTATTTAGTTTATTTTGGCATCCGGATGATGATTCTAGCATGAAATTGCTTGGGCACCTGTTAATTTTTAAGATTTTGACACATTCAGCTCAAATGTACACAATTGCTGATTATGGCTGTCAAATCTAAACCAAACGTTGTGCACTCAAATCTTTTGCTGTATTTAGTTTATTTTGGCATCCGGATGATGATTCTAGCATGAAATTGCTTGGGCACCTGTTAATTTTTAAGATTTTGACACATTCAGCTCAAATGTACACAATTGCTGATTATGGCTGTCAAATCTAAACCAAACGTTGTGCACTCAAATCTTTTGCTGTATTTAGTTTATTTTGGCATCCGGATGATGATTCTAGCATGAAATGGCTTGGGCACCTGTTAATTTTTAAGATTTTGACACATTCAGCTCAAATGTACAATCATGCGCTAAAAACGAATTTAAAGCAATAAAAAGGTGATTATGGCTGTCAAACCTAAACCAAACGTTGTGCACTCAAATCTTTTGCTGTATTTAGTTTATTTTGGCATCCGGATGATGATTCTAGCATGAAATTGCTTGGGCACCTGTTAATTTTTAAGATTTTGACACATTCAGCTCAAATGTACACAATTGCTGATTATGGCTGTCAAATCTAAACCAAACGTTGTGCACTCAAATCTTTTGCTGTATTTAGTTTATTTTGGCATCCGGATGATGATTCTAGCATGAAATGGCTTGGGCACCTGTTAATTTTTAAGATTTTGACACATTCAGCTCAAATGTACAATCATGCGCTAAAAACGCATTTAAAGCAATAAAAAGGTGATTATGGCTGTCAAACCTAAACCAAACGTTGTGCACTGAAATCTTTTGCTGTATTTAGTTTATTTTGGCATCCGGATGATGATTCTAGCATGAAATTGCTTGGGCACCTGTTAATTTTTAAGATTTTGACACATTCACCTCAAATGTACACAATTGCTGATTATGGCTGTCAAATCTAAACCAAACGTTGTGCACTCAAATCTTTTGCTGTATTTAGTTTATTTTGGCATCCGGATGATGATTCTAGCATGAAATTGCTTGGGCACCTGTTAATTTTTAAGATTTTGACACATTCAGCTCAAATGTACAATCATGCGCTAAAAACGCATTTAAAGCAATAAAAAGGTGATTATGGCTGTCAAACCTAAACCAAACGTTGTGCACTCAAATCTTTTGCTGTATTTAGTTTATTTTGGCATCCGGATGATGATTCTCGCATGAAATTGCTTGGGCACCTGTTAATTTTTAAGATTTTGACACATTCAGCTCAAATGTACACAATTGCTGATTATGGCTGTCAAATCTAAACCAAACGTTGTGCACTCAAATCTTTTGCTGTATTTAGTTTATTTTGGCATCCGGATGATGATTCTAGCATGAAATTGCTTGGGCACCTGTTAATTTTTAAGATTTTGACACATTCAGCTCAAATGTACAATCATGCGCTAAAAACGCATTTAAAGCAATAAAAAGGTGATTATGGCTGTCAAACCTAAACCAAACGTTGTGCACTCAAATCTTTTGCTGTATTTAGTTTATTTTGGCATCCGGATGATGATTCTAGCATGAAATTGCTTGGGCACCTGTTAATTTTTAAGATTTTGACACATTCAGCTCAAATGTACACAATTGCTGATTATGGCTGTCAAATCTAAACCAAACGCTGTGCACTCAAATCTTTTGCTGTATTTAGTTTATTTTGGCATCCGGATGATGATTCTAGCATGAAATTGCTTGGGCACCTGTTAATTTTTAAGATTTTGACACATTCAGCTCAAATGTACAATCATGCGCTAAAAACGCATTTAAAGCAATAAAAAGGTGATTATGGCTGTCAAACCTAAACCAAACGTTGTGCACTCAAATCTTTTGCTGTATTTAGTTTATTTTGGCATCCGGATGATGATTCTAGCATGAAATTGCTTGGGCACCTGTTAATTTTTAAGATTTTGACACATTCAGCTCAAATGTACACAATTGCTGATTATGGCTGTCAAATCTAAACCAAACGTTGTGCACTCAAATCTTTTGCTGTATTTAGTTTATTTTGGCATCCGGATGATGATTCTAGCATGAAATGGCTTGGGCACCTGTTAATTTTTAAGATTTTGACACATTCAGCTCAAATGTACAATCATGCGCTAAAAACGCATTTAAAGCAATAAAAAGGTGATTATGGCTGTCAAACCTAAACCAAACGTTGTGCACTGAAATCTTTTGCTGTATTTAGTTTATTTTGGCATCCGGATGATGATTCTAGCATGAAATTGCTTGGGCACCTGTTAATTTTTAAGATTTTGACACATTCACCTCAAATGTACACAATTGCTGATTATGGCTGTCAAATCTAAACCAAACGTTGTGCACTCAAATCTTTTGCTGTATTTAGTTTATTTTGGCATCCGGATGATGATTCTAGCATGAAATTGCTTGGGCACCTGTTAATTTTTAAGATTTTGACACATTCAGCTCAAATGTACAATCATGCGCTAAAAACGCATTTAAAGCAATAAAAAGGTGATTATGGCTGTCAAACCTAAACCAAACGTTGTGCACTCAAATCTTTTGCTGTATTTAGTTTATTTTGGCATCCGGATGATGATTCTCGCATGAAATTGCTTGGGCACCTGTTAATTTTTAAGATTTTGACACATTCAGCTCAAATGTACACAATTGCTGATTATGGCTGTCAAATCTAAACCAAACGTTGTGCACTCAAATCTTTTGCTGTATTTAGTTTATTTTGGCATCCGGATGATGATTCTAGCATGAAATTGCTTGGGCACCTGTTAATTTTTAAGATTTTGACACATTCAGCTCAAATGTACACAATTGCTGATTATGGCTGTCAAATCTAAACCAAACGCTGTGCACTCAAATCTTTTGCTGTATTTAGTTTATTTTGGCATCCGGATGATGATTCTAGCATGAAATTGCTTGGGCACCTGTTAATTTTTAAGATTTTGACACATTCAGCTCAAATGTACAATCATGCGCTAAAAACGCATTTAAAGCAATAAAAAGGTGATTATGGCTGTCAAACCTAAACCAAACGTTGTGCACTCAAATCTTTTGCTGTATTTAGTTTATTTTGGCATCCGGATGATGATTCTAGCATGAAATTGCTTGGGCACCTGTTAATTTTTAAGATTTTGACACATTCAGCTCAAATGTACACAATTGCTGATTATGGCTGTCAAATCTAAACCAAACGTTGTGCACTCAAATCTTTTGCTGTATTTAGTTTATTTTGGCATCCGGATGATGATTCTAGCATGAAATTTTTTGGGCACCTGTTAATTTTTAAGATTTTGACACATTCAGCTCAAATGTACAATCATGCGCTAAAAACGCATTTAAAGCAATAAAAAGGTGATTATGGCTGTCAAACCTAAACCAAACGTTGTGCACTCAAATCTTTTGCTGTATTTAGTTTATTTTGGCATCCGGATGATGATTCTAGCATGAAATTGCTTGGGCACCTGTTAATTTTTAAGATTTTGACACATTCAGCTCAAATGTACACAATTGCTGATTATGGCTGTCAAATCTAAACCAAACGTTGTGCACTCAAATCTTTTGCTGTATTTAGTTTATTTTGGCATCCGGATGATGATTCTAGCATGAAATTGCTTGGGCACCTGTTAATTTTTAAGATTTTGACACATTCAGCTCAAATGTACACAATTGCTGATTATGGCTGTCAAATCTAAACCAAACGTTGTGCACTCAAATCTTTTGCTGTATTTAGTTTATTTTGGCATCCGGATGATGATTCTAGCATGAAATGGCTTGGGCACCTGTTAATTTTTAAGATTTTGACACATTCAGCTCAAATGTACAATCATGCGCTAAAAACGAATTTAAAGCAATAAAAAGGTGATTATGGCTGTCAAACCTAAACCAAACGTTGTGCACTCAAATCTTTTGCTGTATTTAGTTTATTTTGGCATCCGGATGATGATTCTAGCATGAAATTGCTTGGGCACCTGTTAATTTTTAAGATTTTGACACATTCAGCTCAAATGTACACAATTGCTGATTATGGCTGTCAAATCTAAACCAAACGTTGTGCACTCAAATCTTTTGCTGTATTTAGTTTATTTTGGCATCCGGATGATGATTCTAGCATGAAATGGCTTGGGCACCTGTTAATTTTTAAGATTTTGACACATTCAGCTCAAATGTACAATCATGCGCTAAAAACGCATTTAAAGCAATAAAAAGGTGATTATGGCTGTCAAACCTAAACCAAACGTTGTGCACTCAAATCTTTTGCTGTATTTAGTTTATTTTGGCATCCGGATGATGATTCTAGCATGAAATTGCTTGGGCACCTGTTAATTTTTAAGATTTTGACACATTCAGCTCAAATGTACAATCATGCGCTAAAAACGCATTTAAAGCAATAAAAAGGTGATTATGGCTGTCAAACCTAAACCAAACGTTGTGCACTCAAATCTTTTGCTGTATTTAGTTTATTTTGGCATCCGGATGATGATTCTCGCATGAAATTGCTTGGGCACCTGTTAATTTTTAAGATTTTGACACATTCAGCTCAAATGTACACAATTGCTGATTATGGCTGTCAAATCTAAACCAAACGTTGTGCACTCAAATCTTTTGCTGTATTTAGTTTATTTTGGCATCCGGATGATGATTCTAGCATGAAATTGCTTGGGCACCTGTTAATTATTAAGATTTTGACACATTCAGCTCAAATGTACAATCATGCGCTAAAAACGCATTTAAAGCAATAAAAAGGTGATTATGGCTGTCAAACCTAAACCAAACGTTGTGCACTCAAATCTTTTGCTGTATTTAGTTTATTTTGGCATCCGGATGATGATTCTCGCATGAAATTGCTTGGGCACCTGTTAATTTTTAAGATTTTGACACATTCAGCTCAAATGTACACAATTGCTGATTATGGCTGTCAAATCTAAACCAAACGTTGTGCACTCAAATCTTTTGCTGTATTTAGTTTATTTTGGCATCCGGATGATGATTCTAGCATGAAATTGCTTGGGCACCTGTTAATTTTTAAGATTTTGACACATTCAGCTCAAATGTACAATCATGCGCTAAAAACGCATTTAAAGCAATAAAAAGGTGATTATGGCTGTCAAACCTAAACCAAACGTTGTGCACTCAAATCTTTTGCTGTATTTAGTTTATTTTGGCATCCGGATGATGATTCTAGCATGAAATTGCTTGGGCACCTGTTAATTTTTAAGATTTTGACACATTCAGCTCAAATGTACACAATTGCTGATTATGGCTGTCAAATCTAAACCAAACGCTGTGCACTCAAATCTTTTGCTGTATTTAGTTTATTTTGGCATCCGGATGATGATTCTAGCATGAAATTGCTTGGGCACCTGTTAATTTTTAAGATTTTGACACATTCAGCTCAAATGTACAATCATGCGCTAAAAACGCATTTAAAGCAATAAAAAGGTGATTATGGCTGTCAAACCTAAACCAAACGTTGTGCACTGAAATCTTTTGCTGTATTTAGTTTGTTTTGGC
Source organism: Festucalex cinctus (assembly GCF_051991245.1). Taxonomy (NCBI): domain Eukaryota; kingdom Metazoa; phylum Chordata; class Actinopteri; order Syngnathiformes; family Syngnathidae; genus Festucalex; species Festucalex cinctus. The sequence continues at coordinate 13,071 of NW_027520485.1, forward strand.
ATCCGGATGATGATTCTAGCATGAAATTGCTTGGGCACCTGTTAATTTTTAAGATTTTGACACATTCAGCTCAAATGTACACAATTGCTGATTATGGCTGTCAAATCTAAACCAAACGTTGTGCACTCAAATCTTTTGCTGTATTTAGTTTATTTTGGCATCCGGATGATGATTCTAGCATGAAATTGCTTGGGCACCTGTTAATTTTTAAGATTTTGACACATTCAGCTCAAATGTACACAATTGCTGATTATGGCTGTCAAATCTAAACCAAACGTTGTGCACTCAAATCTTTTGCTGTATTTAGTTTATTTTGGCATCCGGATGATGATTCTAGCATGAAATGGCTTGGGCACCTGTTAATTTTTAAGATTTTGACACATTCAGCTCAAATGTACAATCATGCGCTAAAAACGAATTTAAAGCAATAAAAAGGTGATTATGGCTGTCAAACCTAAACCAAACGTTGTGCACTCAAATCTTTTGCTGTATTTAGTTTATTTTGGCATCCGGATGATGATTCTAGCATGAAATTGCTTGGGCACCTGTTAATTTTTAAGATTTTGACACATTCAGCTCAAATGTACACAATTGCTGATTATGGCTGTCAAATCTAAACCAAACGTTGTGCACTCAAATCTTTTGCTGTATTTAGTTTATTTTGGCATCCGGATGATGATTCTAGCATGAAATGGCTTGGGCACCTGTTAATTTTTAAGATTTTGACACATTCAGCTCAAATGTACAATCATGCGCTAAAAACGCATTTAAAGCAATAAAAAGGTGATTATGGCTGTCAAACCTAAACCAAACGTTGTGCACTGAAATCTTTTGCTGTATTTAGTTTATTTTGGCATCCGGATGATGATTCTAGCATGAAATTGCTTGGGCACCTGTTAATTTTTAAGATTTTGACACATTCACCTCAAATGTACACAATTGCTGATTATGGCTGTCAAATCTAAACCAAACGTTGTGCACTCAAATCTTTTGCTGTATTTAGTTTATTTTGGCATCCGGATGATGATTCTAGCATGAAATTGCTTGGGCACCTGTTAATTTTTAAGATTTTGACACATTCAGCTCAAATGTACAATCATGCGCTAAAAACGCATTTAAAGCAATAAAAAGGTGATTATGGCTGTCAAACCTAAACCAAACGTTGTGCACTCAAATCTTTTGCTGTATTTAGTTTATTTTGGCATCCGGATGATGATTCTCGCATGAAATTGCTTGGGCACCTGTTAATTTTTAAGATTTTGACACATTCAGCTCAAATGTACACAATTGCTGATTATGGCTGTCAAATCTAAACCAAACGTTGTGCACTCAAATCTTTTGCTGTATTTAGTTTATTTTGGCATCCGGATGATGATTCTAGCATGAAATTGCTTGGGCACCTGTTAATTTTTAAGATTTTGACACATTCAGCTCAAATGTACAATCATGCGCTAAAAACGCATTTAAAGCAATAAAAAGGTGATTATGGCTGTCAAACCTAAACCAAACGTTGTGCACTCAAATCTTTTGCTGTATTTAGTTTATTTTGGCATCCGGATGATGATTCTAGCATGAAATTGCTTGGGCACCTGTTAATTTTTAAGATTTTGACACATTCAGCTCAAATGTACACAATTGCTGATTATGGCTGTCAAATCTAAACCAAACGTTGTGCACTCAAATCTTTTGCTGTATTTAGTTTATTTTGGCATCCGGATGATGATTCTAGCATGAAATGGCTTGGGCACCTGTTAATTTTTAAGATTTTGACACATTCAGCTCAAATGTACAATCATGCGCTAAAAACGAATTTAAAGCAATAAAAAGGTGATTATGGCTGTCAAACCTAAACCAAACGTTGTGCACTCAAATCTTTTGCTGTATTTAGTTTATTTTGGCATCCGGATGATGATTCTAGCATGAAATTGCTTGGGCACCTGTTAATTTTTAAGATTTTGACACATTCAGCTCAAATGTACACAATTGCTGATTATGGCTGTCAAATCTAAACCAAACGTTGTGCACTCAAATCTTTTGCTGTATTTAGTTTATTTTGGCATCCGGATGATGATTCTAGCATGAAATTGCTTGGGCACCTGTTAATTTTTAAGATTTTGACACATTCAGCTCAAATGTACAATCATGCGCTAAAAACGCATTTAAAGCAATAAAAAGGTGATTATGGCTGTCAAACCTAAACCAAACGTTGTGCACTCAAATCTTTTGCTGTATTTAGTTTATTTTGGCATCCGGATGATGATTCTAGCATGAAATTGCTTGGGCACCTGTTAATTTTTAAGATTTTGACACATTCAGCTCAAATGTACACAATTGCTGATTATGGCTGTCAAATCTAAACCAAACGTTGTGCACTCAAATCTTTTGCTGTATTTAGTTTATTTTGGCATCCGGATGATGATTCTAGCATGAAATTGCTTGGGCACCTGTTAATTTTTAAGATTTTGACACATTCACCTCAAATGTACACAATTGCTGATTATGGCTGTCAAATCTAAACCAAACGTTGTGCACTCAAATCTTTTGCTGTATTTAGTTTATTTTGGCATCCGGATGATGATTCTAGCATGAAATTGCTTGGGCACCTGTTAATTTTTAAGATTTTGACACATTCAGCTCAAATGTACAATCATGCGCTAAAAACGCATTTAAAGCAATAAAAAGGTGATTATGGCTGTCAAACCTAAACCAAACGTTGTGCACTCAAATCTTTTGCTGTATTTAGTTTATTTTGGCATCCGGATGATGATTCTCGCATGAAATTGCTTGGGCACCTGTTAATTTTTAAGATTTTGACACATTCAGCTCAAATGTACACAATTGCTGATTATGGCTGTCAAATCTAAACCAAACGTTGTGCACTCAAATCTTTTGCTGTATTTAGTTTATTTTGGCATCCGGATGATGATTCTAGCATGAAATTGCTTGGGCACCTGTTAATTTTTAAGATTTTGACACATTCAGCTCAAATGTACAATCATGCGCTAAAAACGCATTTAAAGCAATAAAAAGGTGATTATGGCTGTCAAACCTAAACCAAACGTTGTGCACTCAAATCTTTTGCTGTATTTAGTTTATTTTGGCATCCGGATGATGATTCTAGCATGAAATTGCTTGGGCACCTGTTAATTTTTAAGATTTTGACACATTCAGCTCAAATGTACACAATTGCTGATTATGGCTGTCAAATCTAAACCAAACGCTGTGCACTCAAATCTTTTGCTGTATTTAGTTTATTTTGGCATCCGGATGATGATTCTAGCATGAAATTGCTTGGGCACCTGTTAATTTTTAAGATTTTGACACATTCAGCTCAAATGTACAATCATGCGCTAAAAACGCATTTAAAGCAATAAAAAGGTGATTATGGCTGTCAAACCTAAACCAAACGTTGTGCACTCAAATCTTTTGCTGTATTTAGTTTATTTTGGCATCCGGATGATGATTCTAGCATGAAATTGCTTGGGCACCTGTTAATTTTTAAGATTTTGACACATTCAGCTCAAATGTACACAATTGCTGATTATGGCTGTCAAATCTAAACCAAACGTTGTGCACTCAAATCTTTTGCTGTATTTAGTTTATTTTGGCATCCGGATGATGATTCTAGCATGAAATGGCTTGGGCACCTGTTAATTTTTAAGATTTTGACACATTCAGCTCAAATGTACAATCATGCGCTAAAAACGCATTTAAAGCAATAAAAAGGTGATTATGGCTGTCAAACCTAAACCAAACGTTGTGCACTGAAATCTTTTGCTGTATTTAGTTTATTTTGGCATCCGGATGATGATTCTAGCATGAAATTGCTTGGGCACCTGTTAATTTTTAAGATTTTGACACATTCACCTCAAATGTACACAATTGCTGATTATGGCTGTCAAATCTAAACCAAACGTTGTGCACTCAAATCTTTTGCTGTATTTAGTTTATTTTGGCATCCGGATGATGATTCTAGCATGAAATTGCTTGGGCACCTGTTAATTTTTAAGATTTTGACACATTCAGCTCAAATGTACAATCATGCGCTAAAAACGCATTTAAAGCAATAAAAAGGTGATTATGGCTGTCAAACCTAAACCAAACGTTGTGCACTCAAATCTTTTGCTGTATTTAGTTTATTTTGGCATCCGGATGATGATTCTCGCATGAAATTGCTTGGGCACCTGTTAATTTTTAAGATTTTGACACATTCAGCTCAAATGTACACAATTGCTGATTATGGCTGTCAAATCTAAACCAAACGTTGTGCACTCAAATCTTTTGCTGTATTTAGTTTATTTTGGCATCCGGATGATGATTCTAGCATGAAATTGCTTGGGCACCTGTTAATTTTTAAGATTTTGACACATTCAGCTCAAATGTACACAATTGCTGATTATGGCTGTCAAATCTAAACCAAACGCTGTGCACTCAAATCTTTTGCTGTATTTAGTTTATTTTGGCATCCGGATGATGATTCTAGCATGAAATTGCTTGGGCACCTGTTAATTTTTAAGATTTTGACACATTCAGCTCAAATGTACAATCATGCGCTAAAAACGCATTTAAAGCAATAAAAAGGTGATTATGGCTGTCAAACCTAAACCAAACGTTGTGCACTCAAATCTTTTGCTGTATTTAGTTTATTTTGGCATCCGGATGATGATTCTAGCATGAAATTGCTTGGGCACCTGTTAATTTTTAAGATTTTGACACATTCAGCTCAAATGTACACAATTGCTGATTATGGCTGTCAAATCTAAACCAAACGTTGTGCACTCAAATCTTTTGCTGTATTTAGTTTATTTTGGCATCCGGATGATGATTCTAGCATGAAATTTTTTGGGCACCTGTTAATTTTTAAGATTTTGACACATTCAGCTCAAATGTACAATCATGCGCTAAAAACGCATTTAAAGCAATAAAAAGGTGATTATGGCTGTCAAACCTAAACCAAACGTTGTGCACTCAAATCTTTTGCTGTATTTAGTTTATTTTGGCATCCGGATGATGATTCTAGCATGAAATTGCTTGGGCACCTGTTAATTTTTAAGATTTTGACACATTCAGCTCAAATGTACACAATTGCTGATTATGGCTGTCAAATCTAAACCAAACGTTGTGCACTCAAATCTTTTGCTGTATTTAGTTTATTTTGGCATCCGGATGATGATTCTAGCATGAAATTGCTTGGGCACCTGTTAATTTTTAAGATTTTGACACATTCAGCTCAAATGTACACAATTGCTGATTATGGCTGTCAAATCTAAACCAAACGTTGTGCACTCAAATCTTTTGCTGTATTTAGTTTATTTTGGCATCCGGATGATGATTCTAGCATGAAATGGCTTGGGCACCTGTTAATTTTTAAGATTTTGACACATTCAGCTCAAATGTACAATCATGCGCTAAAAACGAATTTAAAGCAATAAAAAGGTGATTATGGCTGTCAAACCTAAACCAAACGTTGTGCACTCAAATCTTTTGCTGTATTTAGTTTATTTTGGCATCCGGATGATGATTCTAGCATGAAATTGCTTGGGCACCTGTTAATTTTTAAGATTTTGACACATTCAGCTCAAATGTACACAATTGCTGATTATGGCTGTCAAATCTAAACCAAACGTTGTGCACTCAAATCTTTTGCTGTATTTAGTTTATTTTGGCATCCGGATGATGATTCTAGCATGAAATGGCTTGGGCACCTGTTAATTTTTAAGATTTTGACACATTCAGCTCAAATGTACAATCATGCGCTAAAAACGCATTTAAAGCAATAAAAAGGTGATTATGGCTGTCAAACCTAAACCAAACGTTGTGCACTCAAATCTTTTGCTGTATTTAGTTTATTTTGGCATCCGGATGATGATTCTAGCATGAAATTGCTTGGGCACCTGTTAATTTTTAAGATTTTGACACATTCAGCTCAAATGTACAATCATGCGCTAAAAACGCATTTAAAGCAATAAAAAGGTGATTATGGCTGTCAAACCTAAACCAAACGTTGTGCACTCAAATCTTTTGCTGTATTTAGTTTATTTTGGCATCCGGATGATGATTCTCGCATGAAATTGCTTGGGCACCTGTTAATTTTTAAGATTTTGACACATTCAGCTCAAATGTACACAATTGCTGATTATGGCTGTCAAATCTAAACCAAACGTTGTGCACTCAAATCTTTTGCTGTATTTAGTTTATTTTGGCATCCGGATGATGATTCTAGCATGAAATTGCTTGGGCACCTGTTAATTATTAAGATTTTGACACATTCAGCTCAAATGTACAATCATGCGCTAAAAACGCATTTAAAGCAATAAAAAGGTGATTATGGCTGTCAAACCTAAACCAAACGTTGTGCACTCAAATCTTTTGCTGTATTTAGTTTATTTTGGCATCCGGATGATGATTCTCGCATGAAATTGCTTGGGCACCTGTTAATTTTTAAGATTTTGACACATTCAGCTCAAATGTACACAATTGCTGATTATGGCTGTCAAATCTAAACCAAACGTTGTGCACTCAAATCTTTTGCTGTATTTAGTTTATTTTGGCATCCGGATGATGATTCTAGCATGAAATTGCTTGGGCACCTGTTAATTTTTAAGATTTTGACACATTCAGCTCAAATGTACAATCATGCGCTAAAAACGCATTTAAAGCAATAAAAAGGTGATTATGGCTGTCAAACCTAAACCAAACGTTGTGCACTCAAATCTTTTGCTGTATTTAGTTTATTTTGGCATCCGGATGATGATTCTAGCATGAAATTGCTTGGGCACCTGTTAATTTTTAAGATTTTGACACATTCAGCTCAAATGTACACAATTGCTGATTATGGCTGTCAAATCTAAACCAAACGCTGTGCACTCAAATCTTTTGCTGTATTTAGTTTATTTTGGCATCCGGATGATGATTCTAGCATGAAATTGCTTGGGCACCTGTTAATTTTTAAGATTTTGACACATTCAGCTCAAATGTACAATCATGCGCTAAAAACGCATTTAAAGCAATAAAAAGGTGATTATGGCTGTCAAACCTAAACCAAACGTTGTGCACTGAAATCTTTTGCTGTATTTAGTTTGTTTTGGCATCCGGATGATGATTCTAGCATGAAATTGCTTGGGCACCTGTTAATTTTTAAGATTTTGACACATTCAGCTCAAATGTACACAATTGCTGATTATGGCTGTCAAATCTAAACCAAACGTTGTGCACTCAAATCTTTTGCTGTATTTAGTTTATTTTGGCATCCGGATGATGATTCTAGCATGAAATTGCTTGGGCACCTGTTAATTTTTAAGATTTTGACACATTCAGCTCAAATGTACACAATTGCTGATTATGGCTGTCAAATCTAAACCAAACGTTGTGCACTCAAATCTTTTGCTGTATTTAGTTTATTTTGGCATCCGGATGATGATTCTAGCATGAAATGGCTTGGGCACCTGTTAATTTTTAAGATTTTGACACATTCAGCTCAAATGTACAATCATGCGCTAAAAACGAATTTAAAGCAATAAAAAGGTGATTATGGCTGTCAAACCTAAACCAAACGTTGTGCACTCAAATCTTTTGCTGTATTTAGTTTATTTTGGCATCCGGATGATGATTCTAGCATGAAATTGCTTGGGCACCTGTTAATTTTTAAGATTTTGACACATTCAGCTCAAATGTACACAATTGCTGATTATGGCTGTCAAATCTAAACCAAACGTTGTGCACTCAAATCTTTTGCTGTATTTAGTTTATTTTGGCATCCGGATGATGATTCTAGCATGAAATGGCTTGGGCACCTGTTAATTTTTAAGATTTTGACACATTCAGCTCAAATGTACAATCATGCGCTAAAAACGCATTTAAAGCAATAAAAAGGTGATTATGGCTGTCAAACCTAAACCAAACGTTGTGCACTGAAATCTTTTGCTGTATTTAGTTTATTTTGGCATCCGGATGATGATTCTAGCATGAAATTGCTTGGGCACCTGTTAATTTTTAAGATTTTGACACATTCACCTCAAATGTACACAATTGCTGATTATGGCTGTCAAATCTAAACCAAACGTTGTGCACTCAAATCTTTTGCTGTATTTAGTTTATTTTGGCATCCGGATGATGATTCTAGCATGAAATTGCTTGGGCACCTGTTAATTTTTAAGATTTTGACACATTCAGCTCAAATGTACAATCATGCGCTAAAAACGCATTTAAAGCAATAAAAAGGTGATTATGGCTGTCAAACCTAAACCAAACGTTGTGCACTCAAATCTTTTGCTGTATTTAGTTTATTTTGGCATCCGGATGATGATTCTCGCATGAAATTGCTTGGGCACCTGTTAATTTTTAAGATTTTGACACATTCAGCTCAAATGTACACAATTGCTGATTATGGCTGTCAAATCTAAACCAAACGTTGTGCACTCAAATCTTTTGCTGTATTTAGTTTATTTTGGCATCCGGATGATGATTCTAGCATGAAATTGCTTGGGCACCTGTTAATTTTTAAGATTTTGACACATTCAGCTCAAATGTACAATCATGCGCTAAAAACGCATTTAAAGCAATAAAAAGGTGATTATGGCTGTCAAACCTAAACCAAACGTTGTGCACTCAAATCTTTTGCTGTATTTAGTTTATTTTGGCATCCGGATGATGATTCTAGCATGAAATTGCTTGGGCACCTGTTAATTTTTAAGATTTTGACACATTCAGCTCAAATGTACACAATTGCTGATTATGGCTGTCAAATCTAAACCAAACGCTGTGCACTCAAATCTTTTGCTGTATTTAGTTTATTTTGGCATCCGGATGATGATTCTAGCATGAAATTGCTTGGGCACCTGTTAATTTTTAAGATTTTGACACATTCAGCTCAAATGTACAATCATGCGCTAAAAACGCATTTAAAGCAATAAAAAGGTGATTATGGCTGTCAAACCTAAACCAAACGTTGTGCACTCAAATCTTTTGCTGTATTTAGTTTATTTTGGCATCCGGATGATGATTCTAGCATGAAATTGCTTGGGCACCTGTTAATTTTTAAGATTTTGACACATTCAGCTCAAATGTACACAATTGCTGATTATGGCTGTCAAATCTAAACCAAACGTTGTGCACTCAAATCTTTTGCTGTATTTAGTTTATTTTGGCATCCGGATGATGATTCTAGCATGAAATTGCTTGGGCACCTGTTAATTTTTAAGATTTTGACACATTCAGCTCAAATGTACAATCATGCGCTAAAAACGCATTTAAAGCAATAAAAAGGTGATTATGGCTGTCAAACCTAAACCAAACGTTGTGCACTCAAATCTTTTGCTGTATTTAGTTTATTTTGGCATCCGGATGATGATTCTAGCATGAAATTGCTTGGGCACCTGTTAATTTTTAAGATTTTGACACATTCAGCTCAAATGTACACAATTGCTGATTATGGCTGTCAAATCTAAACCAAACGTTGTGCACTCAAATCTTTTGCTGTATTTAGTTTATTTTGGCATCCGGATGATGATTCTAGCATGAAATTGCTTGGGCACCTGTTAATTTTTAAGATTTTGACACATTCAGCTCAAATGTACACAATTGCTGATTATGGCTGTCAAATCTAAACCAAACGTTGTGCACTCAAATCTTTTGCTGTATTTAGTTTATTTTGGCATCCGGATGATGATTCTAGCATGAAATTGCTTGGGCACCTGTTAATTTTTAAGATTTTGACACATTCAGCTCAAATGTACACAATTGCTGATTATGGCTGTCAAATCTAAACCAAACGTTGTGCACTCAAATCTTTTGCTGTATTTAGTTTATTTTGGCATCCGGATGATGATTCTAGCATGAAATGGCTTGGGCACCTGTTAATTTTTAAGATTTTGACACATTCAGCTCAAATGTACAATCATGCGCTAAAAACGAATTTAAAGCAATAAAAAGGTGATTATGGCTGTCAAACCTAAACCAAACGTTGTGCACTCAAATCTTTTGCTGTATTTAGTTTATTTTGGCATCCGGATGATGATTCTAGCATGAAATTGCTTGGGCACCTGTTAATTTTTAAGATTTTGACACATTCAGCTCAAATGTACACAATTGCTGATTATGGCTGTCAAATCTAAACCAAACGTTGTGCACTCAAATCTTTTGCTGTATTTAGTTTATTTTGGCATCCGGATGATGATTCTAGCATGAAATGGCTTGGGCACCTGTTAATTTTTAAGATTTTGACACATTCAGCTCAAATGTACAATCATGCGCTAAAAACGCATTTAAAGCAATAAAAAGGTGATTATGGCTGTCAAACCTAAACCAAACGTTGTGCACTCAAATCTTTTGCTGTATTTAGTTTATTTTGGCATCCGGATGATGATTCTAGCATGAAATTGCTTGGGCACCTGTTAATTTTTAAGATTTTGACACATTCAGCTCAAATGTACACAATTGCTGATTATGGCTGTCAAATCTAAACCAAACGTTGTGCACTCAAATCTTTTGCTGTATTTAGTTTATTTTGGCATCCGGATGATGATTCTAGCATGAAATTGCTTGGGCACCTGTTAATTTTTAAGATTTTGACACATTCACCTCAAATGTACACAATTGCTGATTATGGCTGTCAAATCTAAACCAAACGTTGTGCACTCAAATCTTTTGCTGTATTTAGTTTATTTTGGCATCCGGATGATGATTCTAGCATGAAATTGCTTGGGCACCTGTTAATTTTTAAGATTTTGACACATTCAGCTCAAATGTACAATCATGCGCTAAAAACGCATTTAAAGCAATAAAAAGGTGATTATGGCTGTCAAACCTAAACCAAACGTTGTGCACTCAAATCTTTTGCTGTATTTAGTTTATTTTGGCATCCGGATGATGATTCTCGCATGAAATTGTTGGGCTCCTGTTAATTTTTAAGATTTTGACACATTCAGCTCAAATGTACACAATTGCTGATTATGGCTGTCAAATCTAAACCAAACGTTGTGCACTCAAATCTTTTGCTGTATTTAGTTTATTTTGGCATCCGGATGATGATTCTAGCATGAAATTGCTTGGGCACCTGTTAATTTTTAAGATTTTGACACATTCAGCTCAAATGTACAATCATGCGCTAAAAACGCATTTAAAGCAATAAAAAGGTGATTATGGCTGTCAAACCTAAACCAAACGTTGTGCACTCAAATCTTTTGCTGTATTTAGTTTATTTTGGCATCCGGATGATGATTCTAGCATGAAACTGCTTGGGCACCTGTTAATTTTTAAGATTTTGACACATTCAGCTCAAATGTACAATCATGCGCTAAAAACGCATTTAAAGCAATAAAAAGGTGATTATGGCTGTCAAACCTAAACCAAACGTTGTGCACTCAAATCTTTTGCTGTATTTAGTTTATTTTGGCATCCGGATGATGATTCTAGCATGAAATTGCTTGGGCACCTGTTAATTTTTAAGATTTTGACACATTCAGCTCAAATGTACAATCATGCGCTAAAAACGCATTTAAAGCAATAAAAAGGTGATTATGGCTGTCAAACCTAAACCAAACGTTGTGCACTCAAATCTTTTGCTGTATTTAGTTTATTTTGGCATCCGGATGATGATTCTAGCATGAAATTGCTTGGGCACCTGTTAATTTTTAAGATTTTGACACATTCAGCTCAAATGTACACAATTGCTGATTATGGCTGTCAAATCTAAACCAAACGTTGTGCACTCAAATCTTTTGCTGTATTTAGTTTATTTTGGCATCCGGATGATGATTCTAGCATGAAATTGCTTGGGCACCTGTTAATTTTTAAGATTTTGACACATTCAGCTCAAATGTACACAATTGCTGATTATGGCTGTCAAATCTAAACCAAACGCTGTGCACTCAAATCTTTTGCTGTATTTAGTTTATTTTGGCATCCGGATGATGATTCTAGCATGAAATTGCTTGGGCACCTGTTAATTTTTAAGATTTTGACACATTCAGCTCAAATGTACAATCATGCGCTAAAAACGCATTTAAAGCAATAAAAAGGTGATTATGGCTGTCAAACCTAAACCAAACGTTGTGCACTCAAATCTTTTGCTGTATTTAGTTTATTTTGGCATCCGGATGATGATTCTAGCATGAAATTGCTTGGGCACCTGTTAATTTTTAAGATTTTGACACATTCAGCTCAAATGTACACAATTGCTGATTATGGCTGTCAAATCTAAACCAAACGTTGTGCACTCAAATCTTTTGCTGTATTTAGTTTATTTTGGCATCCGGATGATGATTCTAGCATGAAATTGCTTGGGCACCTGTTAATTTTTAAGATTTTGACACATTCAGCTCAAATGTACAATCATGCGCTAAAAACGCATTTAAAGCAATAAAAAGGTGATTATGGCTGTCAAACCTAAACCAAACGTTGTGCACTCAAATCTTTTGCTGTATTTAGTTTATTTTGGCATCCGGATGATGATTCTAGCATGAAATTGCTTGGGCACCTGTTAATTTTTAAGATTTTGACACATTCAGCTCAAATGTACACAATTGCTGATTATGGCTGTCAAATCTAAACCAAACGTTGTGCACTCAAATCTTTTGCTGTATTTAGTTTATTTTGGCATCCGGATGATGATTCTAGCATGAAATTGCTTGGGCACCTGTTAATTTTTAAGATTTTGACACATTCAGCTCAAATGTACACAATTGCTGATTATGGCTGTCAAATCTAAACCAAACGTTGTGCACTCAAATCTTTTGCTGTATTTAGTTTATTTTGGCATCCGGATGATGATTCTAGCATGAAATTGCTTGGGCACCTGTTAATTTTTAAGATTTTGACACATTCAGCTCAAATGTACACAATTGCTGATTATGGCTGTCAAATCTAAACCAAACGTTGTGCACTCAAATCTTTTGCTGTATTTAGTTTATTTTGGCATCCGGATGATGATTCTAGCATGAAATGGCTTGGGCACCTGTTAATTTTTAAGATTTTGACACATTCAGCTCAAATGTACAATCATGCGCTAAAAACGAATTTAAAGCAATAAAAAGGTGATTATGGCTGTCAAACCTAAACCAAACGTTGTGCACTCAAATCTTTTGCTGTATTTAGTTTATTTTGGCATCCGGATGATGATTCTAGCATGAAATTGCTTGGGCACCTGTTAATTTTTAAGATTTTGACACATTCAGCTCAAATGTACACAATTGCTGATTATGGCTGTCAAATCTAAACCAAACGTTGTGCACTCAAATCTTTTGCTGTATTTAGTTTATTTTGGCATCCGGATGATGATTCTAGCATGAAATGGCTTGGGCACCTGTTAATTTTTAAGATTTTGACACATTCAGCTCAAATGTACAATCATGCGCTAAAAACGCATTTAAAGCAATAAAAAGGTGATTATGGCTGTCAAACCTAAACCAAACGTTGTGCACTCAAATCTTTTGCTGTATTTAGTTTATTTTGGCATCCGGATGATGATTCTAGCATGAAATTGCTTGGGCACCTGTTAATTTTTAAGATTTTGACACATTCAGCTCAAATGTACACAATTGCTGATTATGGCTGTCAAATCTAAACCAAACGTTGTGCACTCAAATCTTTTGCTGTATTTAGTTTATTTTGGCATCCGGATGATGATTCTAGCATGAAATTGCTTGGGCACCTGTTAATTTTTAAGATTTTGACACATTCAGCTCAAATGTACAATCATGCGCTAAAAACGCATTTAAAGCAATAAAAAGGTGATTATGGCTGTCAAACCTAAACCAAACGTTGTGCACTCAAATCTTTTGCTGTATTTAGTTTATTTTGGCATCCGGATGATGATTCTAGCATGAAATTGCTTGGGCACCTGTTAATTTTTAAGATTTTGACACATTCACCTCAAATGTACAATCATGCGCTAAAAACGCATTTAAAGCAATAAAAAGGTGATTATGGCTGTCAAACCTAAACCAAACGTTGTGCACTCAAATCTTTTGCTGTATTTAGTTTATTTTGGCATCCGGATGATGATTCTAGCATGAAATTGCTTGGGCACCTGTTAATTTTTAAGATTTTGACACATTCAGCTCAAATGTACACAATTGCTGATTATGGCTGTCAAATCTAAACCAAACGTTGTGCACTCAAATCTTTTGCTGTATTTAGTTTATTTTGGCATCCGGATGATGATTCTAGCATGAAATGGCTTGGGCACCTGTTAATTTTTAAGATTTTGACACATTCAGCTCAAATGTACAATCATGCGCTAAAAACGAATTTAAAGCAATAAAAAGGTGATTATGGCTGTCAAACCTAAACCAAACGTTGTGCACTCAAATCTTTTGCTGTATTTAGTTTATTTTGGCATCCGGATGATGATTCTAGCATGAAATGGCTTGGGCACCTGTTAATTTTTAAGATTTTGACACATTCAGCTCAAATGTACAATCATGCGCTAAAAACGAATTTAAAGCAATAAAAAGGTGATTATGGCTGTCAAACCTAAACCAAACGTTGTGCACTCAAATCTTTTGCTGTATTTAGTTTATTTTGGCATCCGGATGATGATTCTAGCATGAAATTGCTTGGGCACCTGTTAATTTTTAAGATTTTGACACATTCAGCTCAAATGTACACAATTGCTGATTATGGCTGTCAAATCTAAACCAAACGTTGTGCACTCAAATCTTTTGCTGTATTTAGTTTATTTTGGCATCCGGATGATGATTCTAGCATGAAATGGCTTGGGCACCTGTTAATTTTTAAGATTTTGACACATTCAGCTCAAATGTACAATCATGCGCTAAAAACGCATTTAAAGCAATAAAAAGGTGATTATGGCTGTCAAACCTAAACCAAACGTTGTGCACTGAAATCTTTTGCTGTATTTAGTTTATTTTGGCATCCGGATGATGATTCTAGCATGAAATTGCTTGGGCACCTGTTAATTTTTAAGATTTTGACACATTCACCTCAAATGTACACAATTGCTGATTATGGCTGTCAAATCTAAACCAAACGTTGTGCACTCAAATCTTTTGCTGTATTTAGTTTATTTTGGCATCCGGATGATGATTCTAGCATGAAATTGCTTGGGCACCTGTTAATTTTTAAGATTTTGACACATTCAGCTCAAATGTACAATCATGCGCTAAAAACGCATTTAAAGCAATAAAAAGGTGATTATGGCTGTCAAACCTAAACCAAACGTTGTGCACTCAAATCTTTTGCTGTATTTAGTTTATTTTGGCATCCGGATGATGATTCTCGCATGAAATTGCTTGGGCACCTGTTAATTTTTAAGATTTTGACACATTCAGCTCAAATGTACACAATTGCTGATTATGGCTGTCAAATCTAAACCAAACGTTGTGCACTCAAATCTTTTGCTGTATTTAGTTTATTTTGGCATCCGGATGATGGTCACAGCAAAAATTCCACTTGGTAGAAAATCTTTTGGAGAAAAAAACAAACAAAAAATAAAAGATGGACGTGACCACCTGTTAATTTTTAAGATTTTGACACATTCAGCTCAAATGTACACAATTGCTGATTATGGCTGTCAAATCTAAACCAAACGCTGTGCACTCAAATCTTTTGCTGTATTTAGTTTATTTTGGCATCCGGATGATGATTCTAGCATGAAATTGCTTGGGCACCTGTTAATTTTTAAGATTTTGACACATTCAGCTCAAATGTACAATCATGCGCTAAAAACGCATTTAAAGCAATAAAAAGGTGATTATGGCTGTCAAACCTAAACCAAACGTTGTGCACTCAAATCTTTTGCTGTATTTAGTTTATTTTGGCATCCGGATGATGATTCTAGCATGAAATTGCTTGGGCACCTGTTAATTTTTAAGATTTTGACACATTCAGCTCAAATGTACACAATTGCTGATTATGGCTGTCAAATCTAAACCAAACGTTGTGCACTCAAATCTTTTGCTGTATTTAGTTTATTTTGGCATCCGGATGATGATTCTAGCATGAAATTGCTTGGGCACCTGTTAATTTTTAAGATTTTGACACATTCAGCTCAAATGTACAATCATGCGCTAAAAACGCATTTAAAGCAATAAAAAGGTGATTATGGCTGTCAAACCTAAACCAAACGTTGTGCACTCAAATCTTTTGCTGTATTTAGTTTATTTTGGCATCCGGATGATGATTCTAGCATGAAATTGCTTGGGCACCTGTTAATTTTTAAGATTTTGACACATTCAGCTCAAATGTACACAATTGCTGATTATGGCTGTCAAATCTAAACCAAACGTTGTGCACTCAAATCTTTTGCTGTATTTAGTTTATTTTGGCATCCGGATGATGATTCTAGCATGAAATTGCTTGGGCACCTGTTAATTTTTAAGATTTTGACACATTCAGCTCAAATGTACACAATTGCTGATTATGGCTGTCAAATCTAAACCAAACGTTGTGCACTCAAATCTTTTGCTGTATTTAGTTTATTTTGGCATCCGGATGATGATTCTAGCATGAAATGGCTTGGGCACCTGTTAATTTTTAAGATTTTGACACATTCAGCTCAAATGTACAATCATGCGCTAAAAACGAATTTAAAGCAATAAAAAGGTGATTATGGCTGTCAAACCTAAACCAAACGTTGTGCACTCAAATCTTTTGCTGTATTTAGTTTATTTTGGCATCCGGATGATGATTCTAGCATGAAATTGCTTGGGCACCTGTTAATTTTTAAGATTTTGACACATTCAGCTCAAATGTACACAATTGCTGATTATGGCTGTCAAATCTAAACCAAACGTTGTGCACTCAAATCTTTTGCTGTATTTAGTTTATTTTGGCATCCGGATGATGATTCTAGCATGAAATGGCTTGGGCACCTGTTAATTTTTAAGATTTTGACACATTCAGCTCAAATGTACAATCATGCGCTAAAAACGCATTTAAAGCAATAAAAAGGTGATTATGGCTGTCAAACCTAAACCAAACGTTGTGCACTCAAATCTTTTGCTGTATTTAGTTTATTTTGGCATCCGGATGATGATTCTAGCATGAAATTGCTTGGGCACCTGTTAATTTTTAAGATTTTGACACATTCACCTCAAATGTACACAATTGCTGATTATGGCTGTCAAATCTAAACCAAACGTTGTGCACTCAAATCTTTTGCTGTATTTAGTTTATTTTGGCATCCGGATGATGATTCTAGCATGAAATTGCTTGGGCACCTGTTAATTTTTAAGATTTTGACACATTCAGCTCAAATGTACAATCATGCGCTAAAAACGCATTTAAAGCAATAAAAAGGTGATTATGGCTGTCAAACCTAAACCAAACGTTGTGCACTCAAATCTTTTGCTGTATTTAGTTTATTTTGGCATCCGGATGATGATTCTCGCATGAAATTGCTTGGGCACCTGTTAATTTTTAAGATTTTGACACATTCAGCTCAAATGTACACAATTGCTGATTATTGCTGTCAAATCTAAACCAAACGTTGTGCACTCAAATCTTTTGCTGTATTTAGTTTATTTTGGCATCCGGATGATGATTCTAGCATGAAATTGCTTGGGCACCTGTTAATTTTTAAGATTTTGACACATTCAGCTCAAATGTACAATCATGCGCTAAAAACGCATTTAAAGCAATAAAAAGGTGATTATGGCTGTCAAACCTAAACCAAACGTTGTGCACTCAAATCTTTTGCTGTATTTAGTTTATTTTGGCATCCGGATGATGATTCTAGCATGAAATTGCTTGGGCACCTGTTAATTTTTAAGATTTTGACACATTCAGCTCAAATGTACACAATTGCTGATTATGGCTGTCAAATCTAAACCAAACGTTGTGCACTCAAATCTTTTGCTGTATTTAGTTTATTTTGGCATCCGGATGATGATTCTAGCATGAAATGGCTTGGGCACCTGTTAATTTTTAAGATTTTGACACATTCAGCTCAAATGTACAATCATGCGCTAAAAACGAATTTAAAGCAATAAAAAGGTGATTATGGCTGTCAAACCTAAACCAAACGTTGTGCACTCAAATCTTTTGCTGTATTTAGTTTATTTTGGCATCCGGATGATGATTCTAGCATGAAATTGCTTGGGCACCTGTTAATTTTTAAGATTTTGACACATTCAGCTCAAATGTACACAATTGCTGATTATGGCTGTCAAATCTAAACCAAACGTTGTGCACTCAAATCTTTTGCTGTATTTAGTTTATTTTGGCATCCGGATGATGATTCTAGCATGAAATGGCTTGGGCACCTGTTAATTTTTAAGATTTTGACACATTCAGCTCAAATGTACAATCATGCGCTAAAAACGCATTTAAAGCAATAAAAAGGTGATTATGGCTGTCAAACCTAAACCAAACGTTGTGCACTGAAATCTTTTGCTGTATTTAGTTTATTTTGGCATCCGGATGATGATTCTAGCATGAAATTGCTTGGGCACCTGTTAATTTTTAAGATTTTGACACATTCACCTCAAATGTACACAATTGCTGATTATGGCTGTCAAATCTAAACCAAACGTTGTGCACTCAAATCTTTTGCTGTATTTAGTTTATTTTGGCATCCGGATGATGATTCTAGCATGAAATTGCTTGGGCACCTGTTAATTTTTAAGATTTTGACACATTCAGCTCAAATGTACAATCATGCGCTAAAAACGCATTTAAAGCAATAAAAAGGTGATTATGGCTGTCAAACCTAAACCAAACGTTGTGCACTCAAATCTTTTGCTGTATTTAGTTTATTTTGGCATCCGGATGATGATTCTCGCATGAAATTGCTTGGGCACCTGTTAATTTTTAAGATTTTGACACATTCAGCTCAAATGTACACAATTGCTGATTATGGCTGTCAAATCTAAACCAAACGTTGTGCACTCAAATCTTTTGCTGTATTTAGTTTATTTTGGCATCCGGATGATGGTCACAGCAAAAATTCCACTTGGTAGAAAATCTTTTGGAGAAAAAAACAAACAAAAAATAAAAGATGGACGTGACCACCTGTTAATTTTTAAGATTTTGACACATTCAGCTCAAATGTACACAATTGCTGATTATGGCTGTCAAATCTAAACCAAACGCTGTGCACTCAAATCTTTTGCTGTATTTAGTTTATTTTGGCATCCGGATGATGATTCTAGCATGAAATTGCTTGGGCACCTGTTAATTTTTAAGATTTTGACACATTCAGCTCAAATGTACAATCATGCGCTAAAAACGCATTTAAAGCAATAAAAAGGTGATTATGGCTGTCAAACCTAAACCAAACGTTGTGCACTCAAATCTTTTGCTGTATTTAGTTTATTTTGGCATCCGGATGATGATTCTAGCATGAAATTGCTTGGGCACCTGTTAATTTTTAAGATTTTGACACATTCAGCTCAAATGTACACAATTGCTGATTATGGCTGTCAAATCTAAACCAAACGTTGTGCACTCAAATCTTTTGCTGTATTTAGTTTATTTTGGCATCCGGATGATGATTCTAGCATGAAATTGCTTGGGCACCTGTTAATTTTTAAGATTTTGACACATTCAGCTCAAATGTACAATCATGCGCTAAAAACGCATTTAAAGCAATAAAAAGGTGATTATGGCTGTCAAACCTAAACCAAACGTTGTGCACTCAAATCTTTTGCTGTATTTAGTTTATTTTGGCATCCGGATGATGATTCTAGCATGAAATTGCTTGGGCACCTGTTAATTTTTAAGATTTTGACACATTCAGCTCAAATGTACACAATTGCTGATTATGGCTGTCAAATCTAAACCAAACGTTGTGCACTCAAATCTTTTGCTGTATTTAGTTTATTTTGGCATCCGGATGATGATTCTAGCATGAAATTGCTTGGGCACCTGTTAATTTTTAAGATTTTGACACATTCAGCTCAAATGTACACAATTGCTGATTATGGCTGTCAAATCTAAACCAAACGTTGTGCACTCAAATCTTTTGCTGTATTTAGTTTATTTTGGCATCCGGATGATGATTCTAGCATGAAATGGCTTGGGCACCTGTTAATTTTTAAGATTTTGACACATTCAGCTCAAATGTACAATCATGCGCTAAAAACGAATTTAAAGCAATAAAAAGGTGATTATGGCTGTCAAACCTAAACCAAACGTTGTGCACTCAAATCTTTTGCTGTATTTAGTTTATTTTGGCATCCGGATGATGATTCTAGCATGAAATTGCTTGGGCACCTGTTAATTTTTAAGATTTTGACACATTCAGCTCAAATGTACACAATTGCTGATTAGGGCTGTCAAATCTAAACCAAACGTTGTGCACTCAAATCTTTTGCTGTATTTAGTTTATTTTGGCATCCGGATGATGATTCTAGCATGAAATGGCTTGGGCACCTGTTAATTTTTAAGATTTTGACACATTCAGCTCAAATGTACAATCATGCGCTAAAAACGCATTTAAAGCAATAAAAAGGTGATTATGGCTGTCAAACCTAAACCAAACGTTGTGCACTCAAATCTTTTGCTGTATTTAGTTTATTTTGGCATCCGGATGATGATTCTAGCATGAAATTGCTTGGGCACCTGTTAATTTTTAAGATTTTGACACATTCACCTCAAATGTACACAATTGCTGATTATGGCTGTCAAATCTAAACCAAACGTTGTGCACTCAAATCTTTTGCTGTATTTAGTTTATTTTGGCATCCGGATGATGATTCTAGCATGAAATTGCTTGGGCACCTGTTAATTTTTAAGATTTTGACACATTCAGCTCAAATGTACAATCATGCGCTAAAAACGCATTTAAAGCAATAAAAAGGTGATTATGGCTGTCAAACCTAAACCAAACGTTGTGCACTCAAATCTTTTGCTGTATTTAGTTTATTTTGGCATCCGGATGATGATTCTCGCATGAAATTGCTTGGGCACCTGTTAATTTTTAAGATTTTGACACATTCAGCTCAAATGTACACAATTGCTGATTATGGCTGTCAAATCTAAACCAAACGTTGTGCACTCAAATCTTTTGCTGTATTTAGTTTATTTTGGCATCCGGATGATGATTCTAGCATGAAATTGCTTGGGCACCTGTTAATTTTTAAGATTTTGACACATTCAGCTCAAATGTACAATCATGCGCTAAAAACGCATTTAAAGCAATAAAAAGGTGATTATGGCTGTCAAACCTAAACCAAACGTTGTGCACTCAAATCTTTTGCTGTATTTAGTTTATTTTGGCATCCGGATGATGATTCTAGCATGAAATTGCTTGGGCACCTGTTAATTTTTAAGATTTTGACACATTCAGCTCAAATGTACACAATTGCTGATTATGGCTGTCAAATCTAAACCAAACGCTGTGCACTCAAATCTTTTGCTGTATTTAGTTTATTTTGGCATCCGGATGATGATTCTAGCATGAAATTGCTTGGGCACCTGTTAATTTTTAAGATTTTGACACATTCAGCTCAAATGTACAATCATGCGCTAAAAACGCATTTAAAGCAATAAAAAGGTGATTATGGCTGTCAAACCTAAACCAAACGTTGTGCACTCAAATCTTTTGCTGTATTTAGTTTATTTTGGCATCCGGATGATGATTCTAGCATGAAATTGCTTGGGCACCTGTTAATTTTTAAGATTTTGACACATTCAGCTCAAATGTACACAATTGCTGATTATGGCTGTCAAATCTAAACCAAACGTTGTGCACTCAAATCTTTTGCTGTATTTAGTTTATTTTGGCATCCGGATGATGATTCTAGCATGAAATGGCTTGGGCACCTGTTAATTTTTAAGATTTTGACACATTCAGCTCAAATGTACAATCATGCGCTAAAAACGCATTTAAAGCAATAAAAAGGTGATTATGGCTGTCAAACCTAAACCAAACGTTGTGCACTCAAATCTTTTGCTGTATTTAGTTTATTTTGGCATCCGGATGATGATTCTAGCATGAAATTGCTTGGGCACCTGTTAATTTTTAAGATTTTGACACATTCACCTCAAATGTACACAATTGCTGATTATGGCTGTCAAATCTAAACCAAACGTTGTGCACTCAAATCTTTTGCTGTATTTAGTTTATTTTGGCATCCGGATGATGATTCTAGCATGAAATTGCTTGGGCACCTGTTAATTTTTAAGATTTTGACACATTCAGCTCAAATGTACAATCATGCGCTAAAAACGCATTTAAAGCAATAAAAAGGTGTGATTATGGCTGTCAAACCTAAACCAAACGTTGTGCACTCAAATCTTTTGCTGTATTTAGTTTATTTTGGCATCCGGATGATGATTCTCGCATGAAATTGCTTGGGCACCTGTTAATTTTTAAGATTTTGACACATTCAGCTCAAATGTACACAATTGCTGATTATGGCTGTCAAATCTAAACCAAACGTTGTGCACTCAAATCTTTTGCTGTATTTAGTTTATTTTGGCATCCGGATGATGATTCTAGCATGAAATTGCTTGGGCACCTGTTAATTTTTAAGATTTTGACACATTCAGCTCAAATGTACAATCATGCGCTAAAAACGCATTTAAAGCAATAAAAGGTGATTATGGCTGTCAAACCTAAACCAAACGTTGTGCACTCAAATCTTTTGCTGTATTTAGTTTATTTTGGCATCCGGATGATGATTCTAGCATGAAATTGCTTGGGCACCTGTTAATTTTTAAGATTTTGACACATTCAGCTCAAATGTACACAATTGCTGATTATGGCTGTCAAATCTAAACCAAACGCTGTGCACTCAAATCTTTTGCTGTATTTAGTTTATTTTGGCATCCGGATGATGATTCTAGCATGAAATTGCTTGGGCACCTGTTAATTTTTAAGATTTTGACACATTCAGCTCAAATGTACAATCATGCGCTAAAAACGCATTTAAAGCAATAAAAAGGTGATTATGGCTGTCAAACCTAAACCAAACGTTGTGCACTCAAATCTTTTGCTGTATTTAGTTTATTTTGGCATCCGGATGATGATTCTAGCATGAAATTGCTTGGGCACCTGTTAATTTTTAAGATTTTGACACATTCAGCTCAAATGTACACAATTGCTGATTATGGCTGTCAAATCTAAACCAAACGTTGTGCACTCAAATCTTTTGCTGTATTTAGTTTATTTTGGCATCCGGATGATGATTCTAGCATGAAATTGCTTGGGCACCTGTTAATTTTTAAGATTTTGACACATTCAGCTCAAATGTACAATCATGCGCTAAAACGCATTTAAAGCAATAAAAAGGTGATTATGGCTGTCAAACCTAACCAAACGTTGTGCACTCAAATCTTTTGCTGTATTTAGTTTATTTTGGCATCCGGATGATGATTCTAGCATGAAATTGCTTGGGCACCTGTTAATTTTTAAGATTTTGACACATTCAGCTCAAATGTACACAATTGCTGATTATGGCTGTCAAATCTAAACCAAACGTTGTGCACTCAAATCTTTTGCTGTATTTAGTTTATTTTGGCATCCGGATGATGATTCTAGCATGAAATTGCTTGGGCACCTGTTAATTTTTAAGATTTTGACACATTCACCTCAAATGTACACAATTGCTGATTATGGCTGTCAAATCTAAACCAAACGTTGTGCACTCAAATCTTTTGCTGTATTTAGTTTATTTTGGCATCCGGATGATGATTCTAGCATGAAATTGCTTGGGCACCTGTTAATTTTTAAGATTTTTGACACATTCAGCTCAAATGTACAATCATGCGCTAAAAACGCATTTAAAGCAATAAAAAGGTGATTATGGCTGTCAAACCTAAACCAAACGTTGTGCACTCAAATCTTTTGCTGTATTTAGTTTATTTTGGCATCCGGATGATGATTCTCGCATGAAATTGCTTGGGCACCTGTTAATTTTTAAGATTTTGACACATTCAGCTCAAATGTACACAATTGCTGATTATGGCTGTCAAATCTAAACCAAACGTTGTGCACTCAAATCTTTTGCTGTATTTAGTTTATTTTGGCATCCGGATGATGATTCTAGCATGAAATTGCTTGGGCACCTGTTAATTTTTAAGATTTTGACACATTCAGCTCAAATGTACAATCATGCGCTAAAAACGCATTTAAAGCAATAAAAAGGTGATTATGGCTGTCAAACCTAAACCAAACGTTGTGCACTCAAATCTTTTGCTGTATTTAGTTTATTTTGGCATCCGGATGATGATTCTAGCATGAAATTGCTTGGGCACCTGTTAATTTTTAAGATTTTGACACATTCAGCTCAAATGTACACAATTGCTGATTATGGCTGTCAAATCTAAACCAAACGCTGTGCACTCAAATCTTTTGCTGTATTTAGTTTATTTTGGCATCCGGATGATGATTCTAGCATGAAATTGCTTGGGCACCTGTTAATTTTTAAGATTTTGACACATTCAGCTCAAATGTACAATCATGCGCTAAAAACGCATTTAAAGCAATAAAAAGGTGATTATGGCTGTCAAACCTAAACCAAACGTTGTGCACTCAAATCTTTTGCTGTATTTAGTTTATTTTGGCATCCGGATGATGATTCTAGCATGAAATTGCTTGGGCACCTGTTAATTTTTAAGATTTTGACACATTCAGCTCAAATGTACACAATTGCTGATTATGGCTGTCAAATCTAAACCAAACGTTGTGCACTCAAATCTTTTGCTGTATTTAGTTTATTTTGGCATCCGGATGATGATTCTAGCATGAAATTGCTTGGGCACCTGTTAATTTTTAAGATTTTGACACATTCAGCTCAAATGTACAATCATGCGCTAAAAACGCATTTAAAGCAATAAAAAGGTGATTATGGCTGTCAAACCTAAACCAAACGTTGTGCACTCAAATCTTTTGCTGTATTTAGTTTATTTTGGCATCCGGATGATGATTCTAGCATGAAATTGCTTGGGCACCTGTTAATTTTTAAGATTTTGACACATTCAGCTCAAATGTACACAATTGCTGATTATGGCTGTCAAATCTAAACCAAACGTTGTGCACTCAAATCTTTTGCTGTATTTAGTTTATTTTGGCATCCGGATGATGATTCTAGCATGAAATTGCTTGGGCACCTGTTAATTTTTAAGATTTTGACACATTCAGCTCAAATGTACACAATTGCTGATTATGGCTGTCAAATCTAAACCAAACGTTGTGCACTCAAATCTTTTGCTGTATTTAGTTTATTTTGGCATCCGGATGATGATTCTAGCATGAAATTGCTTGGGCACCTGTTAATTTTTAAGATTTTGACACATTCAGCTCAAATGTACACAATTGCTGATTATGGCTGTCAAATCTAAACCAAACGTTGTGCACTCAAATCTTTTGCTGTATTTAGTTTATTTTGGCATCCGGATGATGATTCTAGCATGAAATGGCTTGGGCACCTGTTAATTTTTAAGATTTTGACACATTCAGCTCAAATGTACAATCATGCGCTAAAAACGAATTTAAAGCAATAAAAAGGTGATTATGGCTGTCAAACCTAAACCAAACGTTGTGCACTCAAATCTTTTGCTGTATTTAGTTTATTTTGGCATCCGGATGATGATTCTAGCATGAAATTGCTTGGGCACCTGTTAATTTTTAAGATTTTGACACATTCAGCTCAAATGTACACAATTGCTGATTATGGCTGTCAAATCTAAACCAAACGTTGTGCACTCAAATCTTTTGCTGTATTTAGTTTATTTTGGCATCCGGATGATGATTCTAGCATGAAATGGCTTGGGCACCTGTTAATTTTTAAGATTTTGACACATTCAGCTCAAATGTACAATCATGCGCTAAAAACGCATTTAAAGCAATAAAAAGGTGATTATGGCTGTCAAACCTAAACCAAACGTTGTGCACTGAAATCTTTTGCTGTATTTAGTTTATTTTGGCATCCGGATGATGATTCTAGCATGAAATTGCTTGGGCACCTGTTAATTTTTAAGATTTTGACACATTCACCTCAAATGTACACAATTGCTGATTATGGCTGTCAAATCTAAACCAAACGTTGTGCACTCAAATCTTTTGCTGTATTTAGTTTATTTTGGCATCCGGATGATGATTCTAGCATGAAATTGCTTGGGCACCTGTTAATTTTTAAGATTTTGACACATTCAGCTCAAATGTACAATCATGCGCTAAAAACGCATTTAAAGCAATAAAAAGGTGATTATGGCTGTCAAACCTAAACCAAACGTTGTGCACTCAAATCTTTTGCTGTATTTAGTTTATTTTGGCATCCGGATGATGATTCTCGCATGAAATTGCTTGGGCACCTGTTAATTTTTAAGATTTTGACACATTCAGCTCAAATGTACACAATTGCTGATTATGGCTGTCAAATCTAAACCAAACGTTGTGCACTCAAATCTTTTGCTGTATTTAGTTTATTTTGGCATCCGGATGATGATTCTAGCATGAAATTGCTTGGGCACCTGTTAATTTTTAAGATTTTGACACATTCAGCTCAAATGTACAATCATGCGCTAAAAACGCATTTAAAGCAATAAAAAGGTGATTATGGCTGTCAAACCTAAACCAAACGTTGTGCACTCAAATCTTTTGCTGTATTTAGTTTATTTTGGCATCCGGATGATGATTCTAGCATGAAATTGCTTGGGCACCTGTTAATTTTTAAGATTTTGACACATTCAGCTCAAATGTACACAATTGCTGATTATGGCTGTCAAATCTAAACCAAACGTTGTGCACTCAAATCTTTTGCTGTATTTAGTTTATTTTGGCCTCCGGATGATGATTCTAGCATGAAATTGCTTGGGCACCTGTTAATTTTTAAGATTTTGACACATTCAGCTCAAATGTACAATCATGCGCTAAAAATGCATTTAAAGCAATAAAAAGGTGATTATGGCTGTCAAACCTAAACCAAACGTTGTGCACTCAAATCTTTTGCTGTATTTAGTTTATTTTGGCATCCGGATGATGATTCTAGCATGAAATTGCTTGGGCACCTGTTAATTTTTAAGATTTTGACACATTCAGCTCAAATGTACACAATTGCTGATTATGGCTGTCAAATCTAAACCAAATGTTGTGCACTCAAATCTTTTGCTGTATTTAGTTTATTTTGGCATCCGGATGATGATTCTAGCATGAAATTGCTTGGGCACCTGTTAATTTTTAAGATTTTGACACATTCAGCTCAAATGTACAATCATGCGCTAAAAACGCATTTAAAGCAATAAAAAGGTGATTATGGCTGTCAAACCTAAACCAAACGTTGTGCACTCAAATCTTTTGCTGTATTTAGTTTATTTTGGCATCCGGATGATGATTCTAGCATGAAATTGCTTGGGCACCTGTTAATTTTTAAGATTTTGACACATTCAGCTCAAATGTACACAATTGCTGATTATGGCTGTCAAATCTAAACCAAACGTTGTGCACTCAAATCTTTTGCTGTATTTAGTTTATTTTGGCATCCGGATGATGATTCTAGCATGAAATTGCTTGGGCACCTGTTAATTTTTAAGATTTTGACACATTCAGCTCAAATGTACAATCATGCGCTAAAAACGCATTTAAAGCAATAAAAAGGTGATTATGGCTGTCAAACCTAAACCAAACGTTGTGCACTCAAATCTTTTGCTGTATTTAGTTTATTTTGGCATCCGGATGATGATTCTAGCATGAAATTGCTTGGGCACCTGTTAATTTTTAAGATTTTGACACATTCAGCTCAAATGTACACAATTGCAGATTATGGCTGTCAAATCTAAACCAAACGTTGTGCACTCAAATCTTTTGCTGTATTTAGTTTATTTTGGCATCCGGATGATGATTCTAGCATGAAATTGCTTGGGCACCTGTTAATTTTTAAGATTTTGACACATTCAGCTCAAATGTACAATCATGCGCTAAAAACGCATTTAAAGCAATAAAAAGGTGATTATGGCTGTCAAACCTAAACCAAACGTTGTGCACTCAAATATTTTGCTGTATTTAGTTTATTTTGGCATCCGGATGATGATTCTAGCATGAAATTGCTTGGGCACCTGTTAATTTTTAAGATTTTGACACATTCAGCTCAAATGTACACAATTGCTGATTATGGCTGTCAAATCTAAACCAAACGTTGTGCACTCAAATCTTTTGCTGTATTTAGTTTGTTTTGGCATCCGGATGATGATTCTAGCATGAAATTGCTTGGGCACCTGTTAATTTTTAAGATTTTGACACATTCAGCTCAAATGTACAATCATGCGCTAAAAACGCATTTAAAGCAATAAAAAGGTGATTATGGCTGTCAAACCTAAACCAAACGTTGTGCACTCAAATCTTTTGCTGTATTTAGTTTATTTTGGCATCCGGATGATGATTCTAGCATGAAATTGCTTGGGCACCTGTTAATTTTTAAGATTTTGACACATTCAGCTCAAATGTACACAATTGCTGATTATGGCTGTCAAATCTAAACCAAACGTTGTGCACTCAAATCTTTTGCTGTATTTAGTTTATTTTGGCATCCGGATGATGATTCTAGCATGAAATTGCTTGGGCACCTGTTAATTTTTAAGATTTTGACACATTCAGCTCAAATGTACAATCATGCGCTAAAAACGCATTTAAAGCAATAAAAAGGTGATTATGGCTGTCAAACCTAAACCAAACGTTGTGCACTCAAATCTTTTGCTGTATTTAGTTTATTTTGGCATCCGGATGATGATTCTAGCATGAAATTGCTTGGGCACCTGTTAATTTTTAAGATTTTGACACATTCAGCTCAAATGTACACAATTGCTGATTATGGCTGTCAAATCTAAACCAAACGTTGTGCACTCAAATCTTTTGCTGTATTTAGTTTATTTTGGCATCCGGATGATGATTCTAGCATGAAATTGCTTGGGCACCTGTTAATTTTAAGATTTTGACACATTCAGCTCAAATGTACAATCATGCGCTAAAAACGCATTTAAAGCAATAAAAAGGTGATTATGGCTGTCAAACCTAAACCAAACGTTGTGCACTCAAATCTTTTGCTGTATTTAGTTTATTTTGGCATCCGGATGATGATTCTAGCATGAAATTGCTTGGGCACCTGTTAATTTTTAAGATTTTGACACATTCAGCTCAAATGTACACAATTGCTGATTATGGCTGTCAAATCTAAACCAAACGTTGTGCACTCAAATCTTTTGCTGTATTTAGTTTATTTTGGCATCCGGATGATGATTCTAGCATGAGATTGCTTGGGCACCTGTTAATTTTTAAGATTTTGACACATTCAGCTCAAATGTACACAATTGCTGATTATGGCTGTCAAATCTAAACCAAACGTTGTGCACTCAAATCTTTTGCTGTATTTAGTTTATTTTGGCCTCCGGATGATGATTCTAGCATGAAATTGCTTGGGCACCTGTTAATTTTTAAGATTTTGACACATTCAGCTCAAATGTACACAATTGCTGATTATGGCTGTCAAATCTAAACCAAACGTTGTGCACTCAAATCTTTTGCTGTATTTAGTTTATTTTGGCATCCGGATGATGATTCTAGCATGAAATTGCTTGGGCACCTGTTAATTTTTAAGATTTTGACACATTCAGCTCAAATGTACAATCATGCGCTAAAAACGCATTTAAAGCAATAAAAAGGTGATTATGGCTGTCAAACCTAAACCAAACGTTGTGCACTCAAATCTTTTGCTGTATTTAGTTTATTTTGGCATCCGGATGATGATTCTAGCATGAAATTGCTTGGGCACCTGTTAATTTTTAAGATTTTGACACATTCAGCTCAAATGTACAATCATGCGCTAAAAACGCATTTAAAGCAATAAAAAGGTGATTATGGCTGTCAAACCTAAACCAAACGTTGTGCACTCAAATCTTTTGCTGTATTTAGTTTATTTTGGCATCCGGATGATGATTCTAGCATGAAATTGCTTGGGCACCTGTTAATTTTTAAGATTTTGACACATTCAGCTCAAATGTACACAATTGCTGATTATGGCTGTCAAATCTAAACCAAACGTTGTGCACTCAAATCTTTTGCTGTATTTAGTTTATTTTGGCATCCGGATGATGATTCTAGCATGAAATTGCTTGGGCACCTGTTAATTTTTAAGATTTTGACACATTCAGCTCAAATGTACACAATTGCTGATTATGGCTGTCAAATCTAAACCAAACGTTGTGCACTCAAATCTTTTGCTGTATTTAGTTTATTTTGGCCTCCGGATGATGATTCTAGCATGAAATTGCTTGGGCACCTGTTAATTTTTAAGATTTTGACACATTCAGCTCAAATGTACAATCATGCGCTAAAAACGCATTTAAAGCAATAAAAAGGTGATTATGGCTGTCAAACCTAAACCAAACGTTGTGCACTCAAATCTTTTGCTGTATTTAGTTTATTTTGGCATCCGGATGATGATTCTAGCATGAAATTGCTTGGGCACCTGTTAATTTTTAAGATTTTGACACATTCAGCTCAAATGTACACAATTGCTGATTATGGCTGTCAAATCTAAACCAAACGTTGTGCACTCAAATCTTTTGCTGTATTTAGTTTATTTTGGCATCCGGATGATGATTCTAGCATGAAATTGCTTGGGCACCTGTTAATTTTTAAGATTTTGACACATTCAGCTCAAATGTACAATCATGCGCTAAAAACGCATTTAAAGCAATAAAAAGGTGATTATGGCTGTCAAACCTAAACCAAACGTTGTGCACTCAAATCTTTTGCTGTATTTAGTTTATTTTGGCATCCGGATGATGATTCTAGCATGAAATTGCTTGGGCACCTGTTAATTTTTAAGATTTTGACACATTCAGCTCAAATGTACACAATTGCTGATTATGGCTGTCAAATCTAAACCAAACGTTGTGCACTCAAATCTTTTGCTGTATTTAGTTTATTTTGGCATCCGGATGATGATTCTAGCATGAAATTGCTTGGGCACCTGTTAATTTTTAAGATTTTGACACATTCAGCTCAAATGTACAATCATGCGCTAAAAACGCATTTAAAGCAATAAAAAGGTGATTATGGCTGTCAAACCTAAACCAAACGTTGTGCACTCAAATCTTTTGCTGTATTTAGTTTATTTTGGCATCCGGATGATGATTCTAGCATGAAATTGCTTGGGCACCTGTTAATTTTTAAGATTTTGACACATTCAGCTCAAATGTACACAATTGCAGATTATGGCTGTCAAATCTAAACCAAACGTTGTGCACTCAAATCTTTTGCTGTATTTAGTTTATTTTGGCATCCGGATGATGATTCTAGCATGAAATTGCTTGGGCACCTGTTAATTTTTAAGATTTTGACACATTCAGCTCAAATGTACAATCATGCGCTAAAAACGCATTTAAAGCAATAAAAAGGTGATTATGGCTGTCAAACCTAAACCAAACGTTGTGCACTCAAATCTTTTGCTGTATTTAGTTTATTTTGGCATCCGGATGATGATT